>NW_028225187.1:25238920-25513920 GCF_052327205.1 Somniosus microcephalus | reverse complement strand
ATCAAGCATCGTTGCGATTTATATAGAGAGAGTGCGAAGAAGAACAACAACTTGCATTTATATACCGCCTTTAACGTATTATAATGTCCCAAAGCACATCATAGGAGCATTGTAAGATAAACAATTTGACACCGAGCCAAAAGGAGAAATTTGTGCAGGTGACCAAAAGCTTGGTCAAAAAGATAGGTATTAGGAGTGTCTTAAAGGAGGAAAGAGAGATTGAGAGGTGGAGGAATTCCAGAGCTAAGGGCCAAGGCAACAGAAGGCACAGCCAACACTGGATCACTGATTGTAATCAGGGATTCTCAAGACGGCAAAATTAGAGGAGCGCAGATATCTCGGAGTTGTGGAGCTGAAGGAGATTACAGGGATATGGAGGAGCGAGGGCCCTGGAGGGATTTGAACAGGAGGATGAGAATTGTAGGTCTGGAGGAGGTTACGGAGATAGGGAGGGGACGAGGGGCAATGGAGGGATTTGAACAGGAGGATGAGAATTGTAGGGGCTGGAGGAGGTTAGAGATAGGGAGGGGGCGAGAGCCATGGAGGGATTTGAACAGGAGGATGAGAATTGTAGGTCTGGAGGAGGTTACAGAGATAGGGAGGGGACGAGGGGCAATGGAGGGATTTGAACAGGAGGATGAGAATTGTAGGGGCTGGAGGAGGTTAGAGATAGTGAGGGGGCGAGAGCCATGGAGGGATTTTAACAGGAGGATGAGAATTGTAGGTTTGGAAGTGATTACAGAGATAGGGAGGGACCGAGGGCCATGGAGGGATTTGAACAGGAGGATGAGAATTGTAGGGTTGGAGGAGGTTACAGAGATAGGGAGGGGGCGAGTGTCATGGAGGGATTTGAACAGGAGGATGAAAATTGTAGGGGCTGGAGGAGGTTACAGAGATAGGGAGGGGGTGAGGGGCCATGGAGGGATTTGAACAGGAGGATGAGAATTGAAGGGGCTGGGGGAGATTACAGAGACAGGGAGAGGGCACGGGCCATGGAGGGATTCGAACAGGAGGATGAGAATTGTAGGGGCTGGAGGAGGTTACAGAGATAGGGAGGGGGCGAGGGGCCATGGAGGGATTTGAACAAGAGGATGAGAATTGTAGGGGCTGGAGGAGGTTACAGAGATAGGGAGTGGGGCGAGGGGCCTTGGAGGGATTTGAACAGGAGGATGAGAATTGTAGGGCTGGAGGAGGTTACAGAGATAGGGAGTGGGGCGAGGGGCCTTGGAGGGATTTGAACAGCAGGATGAGAATTGTAGGGCTGGAGGAGGTTACAGAGATAGGGAGGGGGCGAGGGCCATGGAGGGATTTGAACAGGAGGATGAGAAATGTAGGGGCTGGAGGAGGTTACAGAGATAGGGAGGGGGCGAGGGGCCATGGAGGGATTTGAACAGGAGGATGAGAATTGTAGGGCCGGAGGAGGTTACAGAGATAGGGAGGGGGCGAGGGGCCATGGAGGGATTTGAACAGGAGGATGAGAATTGTAGGGCTGGAGGAGGTTACAGAGATAGGGAGCGGGCGAGGCTCATGGAGGGATTTGAACAGGAGGATGAGAATTGTAGGGCTGGAGGAGGTTACAGAGATAGGGAGCGGGCGAGGGCCATGGAGGGGTTTGAAAACATGGATGAGAATTTTGAAATCGAGGTGTTGCTTATGCGGGAGCTAATGGAATCCGGCGAGCACAGGGGTAATGGGTAAACTGGATTTGCTGCGAGTTAGGACACGGGGCAGCTGTGTTTTCCTTTCCACCTTGAGGTAGGACAACTGTTCACATGGTGTTGTTAGATTCTCTGCTGTACGATTATATGATTAAGAGATTCGATTAGGTGGCTGCAAATAAACTTAGAGCTAGGCCATTCAAAATTGAAATCAGGAACCATTTGTTCACGATAAGAGTAAGCGAAATCTGGAACTGGCTCCCTCTAAAAACGGCAGATGCTAGATCCATTGACATATTTAGGTGGAGATAGCAACATTACTGTTCGGTAAATATATCAAGGGATTATGACCAAAGGCGGGTAAATGGCGCAGATTAGACAAATTATATAGATTCGGAAGTCTGATATCAACCAACTTGTTGTCTTTATTAATAACCTCCGAAAGTACAAATAATCTCTATGTCTATGTATTGACCGGTATGGCATTCCTCGTGGTCTGTCTTGCCTCTATCCAATCCTGGAGAATTCTCAGCATCAAATACCTACGGATTACTGAAAGTGATCTTGTTTATGCACTTAAATGCACACTGTCAGGTGACCTGCGCTGCAACAATCAATTTTTTGCCATTGTTGAATGTGGCAGGACAAGTTGAGAATGGCTTTTAAAAAAGCACATGGCATCCTTTGCTTAATAAACAGAGGCACAGCGTCCAATGGCAAATAAGCTGTGCTAACCCTTTACCAATCAATGGTTAGGCCCAAGTTTGAGTATTATGTCCAATTCTGGTCACAAATCTTCAGGAAGTATGTCAAGCGCTTGGAGGAGATTTAGCAGACTGGTACCCGGGATGAGGGACTGCAGCTAAATTGGGAGAATTGGGGAGCAGGGATTGTTCTCCGTATTCATTGAAGGTTAAGGGGATATTTATTCGAGGTGATCAAAATTATGAATGGTTTTGGTAGAATAAATAAAGAGAAACGGTTTGCAATGGCAGAAGGATCTGCAACTAAAGGACACATATTCCAGATACATGGCAAAAGAACCAAAGGTGCAATGAGAAGATTTTTTATCTAAACTTCGAGTTGTTATGTTCTGGAATGCACTGTCTGAAAGTGCGCCTGAAGCAGATTCAGTGGTATCTTACAAAAGGGAATAGAAACATAGAAACATAGAAGATAGGTGCAGGAGTAGGCCATTCTGACCTTCGAGCCTGCTCCGCCATTTAATGAGATCATGGCTGATCATCCAAATTCA
The DNA here is from genome assembly GCF_052327205.1 of Somniosus microcephalus. Taxonomy (NCBI): domain Eukaryota; kingdom Metazoa; phylum Chordata; class Chondrichthyes; order Squaliformes; family Somniosidae; genus Somniosus; species Somniosus microcephalus. The sequence goes on along the minus strand of NW_028225187.1, from coordinate 25,511,007 downwards.
GTACCCTGTCCCTGCTTTCTCCCTATATCCCTTGATCCCTGTAGCCTTAAGAAATATATCTAACTCCTTCTTCTTGAATATATTTAATGAATTGGCCTCAACTGCCTTCTGTGGTAGATAATTCCACTGGTTCACCACTCTCTAGGTGAACAAAATCCTCCTCATCTCTGTCCTAAATGGCTTACCCCTTATCCTTAAACTGTGACCCCTGGTTCTGGGCACCCCCGCCATTGGGAACATCCTTCCTGCATCTTCTAGCCATGTTAGAATTTTATAAGATTCAATGAGATCCCCTCTCATTCTTCTAAACTCCAGCGAATATAAGACCAATCGACCCAATCTCACCTCATAAGTCATTCCTGCCATCCCAGGTATCAGTCCGGTTAATCTAAGCTGCACTCCCTCCATGGCAAGAACATCCTTCCTCAGATAAGGCGACCAAAACTGCACACAATACTCAAGGTGTGATATCACCTTGAATCCTGTACTTGAATCCTCTCGCCTGAAGGGCAACTTCTCGCTGTGAAGGCCAACAGAAAATGTTGGCAAGACTTGGAAGTTGAAGCCGGAATTCTGAGGAGAGAAACAGAGTTAACGTTTCAGGTCGATGACGTTACATCAGAACTGGATGAATGCTCTCATGAAGTTTCATCGACCAGAAAATTTAACTCTGCTTCTCTCTCCACAGATGAATGCATGTGTGTGAAGGAAGCAATTGTAGGGCTACAGGGAAAGAGCAGGGAAGTGGGACTAATTTAGTAGGTCTTTGAAAGAGCCGACACGGGCACGTTGGCCCGAATGGCCTCCTTCTGTGCTTTATGTGCCTATGATTCTATGAAATCTGAGATTATTGTCTATTGAACATTGTGAAATATGCCACTCCACCAGTAGATGGCAATGTCGCACCGCATGTAACTCAAAGCAAGTACACAATTGTTTTCTGGGGCACTTTACTGAATGTATTATTGCCCTCTCAGATTAAAGTCAATGCACTATAACAAAACCAAAATACTACTGAGGCCGGATATTTGAAATAACGAGAGAAAATGCTGGCTACACTCAACATGTCAGCCAGCAACTGTGGAGAGAGAAGCAGAGTTATCTTTTCTGGTCGATGAACTTTCATAAGCACATAAGAAGTAGGAGCAGGAGTAGGCCATGCGGCCCCTCGGGCCTGCTCCGCCATTCAATAGGATCATGGCTGATCCGAATCTAGACTCACGTCTACTTCCCTGTCCTCTCCCAGTATCCCCAATTCCCTTATCTGCTAGGAAACTGTCTATCTCCGTTTAAAATTTATTTAATGTTGCAGCTTCCACAGCTCTGTGGGGTAACAAATTCCATAGATTTACTACCCTCTGAGTGAAGAAGTTTCTCCTCATCTCAGTTTTGAAAGGGCAGCCACTTATTCTAAGTTCTAGCCTCACACATCAGTGGAAACATCCTCCCCGCATCCACCCGATCAAGCCCCCTCACAACCTTATATGTTTCGATAAGATCGCCTCTCATTCTTCTGAACTCCAATGAGTAGAGGCCCAACCTACTCAACCCTTCCTTAAACGTCAACCCCCTCATCTCCGGAATCAACCGAGTGAACCTTCTCTGAACCGCCTCGAGTGCAAGTATATCTTGAGGCTATATTCATGAGAGCATTCATCCAGTTCTGATGTAATGTCATCGACCTGAAACGTTAACTGTGTTTCTCTCCTCACCGATCCGGCCTCAACTTCCAAATCTTTCCAGCATTTACTGCTTTTATTTGAGGTTAATGCATGATGTTAATATGTGGTGTGGAGGTAGCTTTACTCTGCCTCAATCCCCACGCTGCCTGATACCTGAATTTCATTGTCCAAACCCGGAAATGGTAGATGTGGATACTGAATTCGACCAATTTATGATCCTAAATGTAAACCCACTATTTAAAAAAGGTGCAAGAGAAAAAATGGGGAATTGGGAATTACAGACCGGTAAGCCTGACATCGGTAGTGGGGAAAATGTTAGAGTCCATTCTAAGAGATGTAATAGCAGAGCACTTGGAAAACAGTGACAGGGTCGGACAAAGTTAACAGGGATTTACAAAAGGTAAATCGTGCTTGATTAATCTACTGGGATTTTTTCAGGATGTAATTTGTTGAATAGATAAGGGAGAACCAGTGGATGTGTTGTATTTGGACTTTCATAAGGCTTTCGATAAGGTCACGCATAAGGGATTAGCGTGTAAAGTAAAAGCACATGGGTTTCGGGGTAAAGTACTAACTTGGCTCGAGATCTGGTTGGGAGACAGGAAGCAAAGAGTTGGAATTAACAGTTATTTTTCCGAGTGGCAGGCAGTGACTGGAGGGGTACCGGAGGGGTCAGTGCTAGAACCGTAGCTATTCACAATATGTATAAATGACCTAGATGAGGGAACTAGATGTAATATCTCCATGTTGGCAGATGACACAAAGGTGGTGGGCGTGTGTGCTACGAGGAGGAGGCTGAGAAACTCCAGTATGATTTGGACAGTTTGGGTGATTGGGCAGATGCATGGCAGATGCAGTATAATGTGGATAAATGCAAGTTTATCCACTTTGGTGGCAGAAAAAGGAAGGCAGCTTATTATCTTAACTGCAATAGATTATGAGAAGGGTAAGTGCAACGAGACCTGGGTGTCCTTGTGCACCAGTCACTGAAGGTAAGCATGCAGGTGCAGCAGGCGGTTAAGAAGGCAAATGGTATGTTGGCCTTCATAGCGAGAGGATTCGTGTACAGGAGCAAAGATGTCTTGCTGCAGTTGTACAGGCCCTTGGTGAGACTACATCTTGAGTATTGTGTGCAGTTTTGGTCGACTTATCTCAGGAAGGATGTTCTTGCCATGGAGGGAGTGCAGCGCAGATTCACCAGACTGATACCTGGGACGGCAGGAATGGAGTATGATGAGAGATTGGGTCGATTGGGCTTATAATCGCTGGAGTTTAGAAGAATGAGAGGGGATCTCATTGAAACTTATAACATTCTAACAGGACTAGACAGAATAGATGCAGGAAGGATGTTCCCGATGGTCGGGGAGTCCAGAACCAGGGGTCACAGTCTAAAGATAATGGTTTAGCCATTTAGGACAGAGATGAGGAGGAATTTCTTCATCCAGAGAGTGGTGAACCTGTGGAGTCTCTACCACAGAAGGCAGTAAAGGCCAATTCATTAAATATATTCAAGAAGGAGTTAGATATATTTCTTAAGGCTAAAGGGATCAAGGGATGTGGGGAGAAAGCAGGTACAGGGTACTGAATTTGCATTGTCAGCCATGATCTCATTAAATGGCGGAACAGGCTCGAGGGGCCGAAGGGCATTATTCTGCTCCTATCTTCTATGTTTCTTAACCTGAGATATAGTTGACCGTTATCTCTGGAAATGGAACAGTTCCTGTTCATGTTCCTGGGTCGACTGGGGGCCGCGAATACATCAAAATCGGTGGGGAACAATATTCCAGGCAAAGGGGCCCGCCGATTTCCCGTATCGTTAAAATCACTGGAGCAGAGATCTCCGGTTTATTATTCTCAGATTCCCTCCACAGAGCGAAATTTAATTTCTGGGCTGGCTTCTCGCAGCTCACGTTCTATTGTCTGACATTGAGTGGAGGTGTGTAGCAATATTTCTCTAATTATTTATTGTCAACTTTATTTATTTGAAATAGGGAATATCTGGACATTCGCTGGAATTGTGGCTGGCGGAGTTGTATTGATTTTGATTATCACAGCAACCGTGTGGTATATTTGCAATAAGAAATGTGAGTATGGTCTCTCTTGAAACATCGGTAGTAAGTATAGTCAACACTTTTACTGAAGAAATCTCGAAAATACCACCCGCTGAGGTATTATTCAGGTGGTAGTCACTGGGAGAATCTGATCCATTCCACTCCAATCTGTCTTTCGGAGCCTTGGAAATTCTTAAGTCGACGTGCAGTTGTAAATATGAATGTATGTTGGATTTTATTGCTTGCTCAGTGATTCTAGTACTGATCAGTAGTCAGGGATCACGCTTTCATTAAATTCATTGTGATTGACATTCATCTGATGATAAAGTTAAGTCAGAGAACAATGGGAAGAAATTTCAACTTCGTCCGCGACGTAAAACCGGCGGTAAATCGAAATCAAATTGTATGCTGTGCAGCCGATCGGTTACTGCCAGCTCTACGCCCCCCACTGACATTGAAAATTGGACCTAATGGGGGTCATTTTAAAATTTGGTTCACGTTATTTGTGGGCGAGTTCGTCCATCACAGCTTCATCGTTGCTTCTCTGCTAATAACAACATTTAACGATCTTTGATTTTACACCTAAAAGAAAACTATTATCAACTTTTCTTTGATTGCAGCCAAATCGAGGAGGAGAAGACATGATGCGTGAGTTAACTGTTTCCTTTGAATTGTTTTTTTCAAAATTCATTCATCCACGTGATGTGAACGTCACCAGCAAAGTCATATTTGTTGCCCGCCCCTAATTGCCTCGAGAAGGTGGTGGTGAGCTACCTTCTTGAAAGCAGCTGACTGACCTGCTAGTGCAGTTAAGATTCAACCACATTGCTGTGGGTCTGTGAGTCACATATCAGCCAGACCGGGAAAGGGCAGCAGATTTCCAACCCTAAAGGACATCAGTGAACCAGGTGGATTTTTAGAACAATCCGGTATGTCATGGTCATCATTACTGATAATAGCTTTGAATTCCAGGTTTATATAAATTGAATTTAAATTCCCCAGCTCTTTTGGAATTTGAACTTACGTCTTCCAATCATTAATCTGGATTATTACTGGTAACATAGTCACTATATTACCGTACACAACATATTATCTGCGAGTTTGTGGTAATGCATGTTTAGTTGGTGCCTGAATGAAAAATAGGCTCTTTTATTTTTTTCCCATCGAGTTAAATTCATTGGTTTCCTTTTTTTAATTCTAAATGCGTGGTCACTCCGTTTTTTTTTTCTACATTGAATTTATGTCCGCTGCTGGAGGGAATCCAGGACAAGTAGGGACAATCGTGAAATTAGCGTTGGCCATTGAGAAATGATATCAGCAATCACATTTTCACACAGTGGCAGTGGAAATGTGGAGTCACAGAATCACAGAAACCCCACAGTGCAGATAGAGGCCATTTTGGCCCATCGAGCCTGCACCGACACGTATCCCACCCGATCCCCGTAACCCCTACATATCCCACCCTATCCCCGTAACCCCACGTATTTAATCCCCCTAACACTAAGTGTCAATTTATCATAGCCAATCAACCTAAACCCGCAAATCTTTGGACTGTGGGAGGAAACCGGAGCACCCGGAGGAAACCCACGCAAACACGGGGAGAATGTGCAAACTCCACACAGACAGCCACCCGAGGCAGGATTTGAACTCGGGTCCATGGCGCTGTGAGGCAACAGTGCTAACCACTATGCCACCGTGCTGCCCTTGGGAGTTTGCTCCCAAAAAGCTATGGATTCTGGGGAACAATTACAGCTTCAGTACTACGAACGATAGGTTGTTGATAGATACGGACATCGAAAGATGTGGAGCAAAGGTGGGTAAAATGAGTTGAGGTACAGATCAGCCACGCTCTAAATGAGTGGCGAATGGTGATATGTCACTATCTTACAATGTTCCTAATACGGCTCAGGATATGCGGAGAGTTACAGTAAAATGTTTGTGTAAACGTCGTGCCTAGAAACAGTTTCCTCCAGCTTTCCCTGTTCTCAATAGAAGCAGTTCATTGTGCCGAAATATTCGAGTTATATAGGCACATAGGAACCAGGAGCAGGCCATTCAGCCTCTCGAGCCTCCTCTGCCATTCAGGTAGATCATGGCTGACCTGTATGTTAACTTCACTTACCCTCCTTGGTATCGTAACCCGTAATACACTTGCCTGTCAAAAAATTATATAGGATTACAAAGGTCATAAGGCATACAGGCTATTCGGCCCAACCAGTCCATGCCGTTGTTCATGCACCACTCGAGACTCCACCCGTTTTTCCTCATTTAAATCTATCAGCGTCACCCTCAATTCCATTCTCCCTCAAATGCTTGTCCAGCCTCCCGTTAAATGCATCGATACTATTCACCTCAAACACTCCCTGTGGTAGTGAGTTCCACATTCTCACCACGCCTTGGATAAAGAGGTTTCTTCTGAATTCCCTATTGGATTTCTTGGTGACTATCTCATTTTGATGGCCTCCAGTTATGCTCTTCCCCACAAGTGGAAGCATTCTCTCTTTATCCACTCTATCAAAACCTTTCCGAATATTAAAAAACTCTATTAGGTCACCGCTCAGCCTTCTTTTTTCAAGAGAATGGAGACCCAGTCTGTTAATCCTTTCCTGAGATGTATACCCTCGCAAATCTAACAATCTCAGGTTTAATCTTTCCATTGACCTAGCCTCAATTGCATTTTGGGGGAGGTAGATCCAGATATTTACTACAATATGGGATTGCTGGCATCACCTCCGAACGATCTAGCTCTAATTTTAAATTTGTGCCCCTTTGTTCAGGACAGTACCACCACAGGAAATAGAGCCTATCAAATAACTTAATCATCTTACGCACTTCAATCAGATCACCCCTTAATACTTTACATTCAAGTCAATACAAACCTAATTAATGCAAGCAGTACTCATAATTTCACTATTTTAGTCAGCCATAAATAGATTAAGTCTCCTGTTCCATAAATTAACGTAAATTTTCGACGTGTACGCAGGGAGATTTGCTCCATAGGCCCTTATTTATCAATTTTAGCCTGGAGCCATTCTCAGATTCTGATTTAGTTTAGGAGTATTGAATAATAAGTGAATAACATTGTTGATAAGATCCACCAGGCCACTGTTAAACGTAGCTGTGTACTGGGCTGTGGACCTTCTGCATCAGGTGAGATCTCAATGATTGCGAGGTAGCGGTCAATTTAAAGTTTGGCTTGCCAACTGATTGGTTTTATCTTGCTTGGAAGTCAGATGGGCCCACGAGAATGCTAGGTCACACAGACTTCCGTGGAATGCCGTGGAGCACCAGCAGGCTTTATACCACATCCGATTTTGCATTTCATTAAAATCAAGGACCGCCCGGTACCCTCCAAGCAGGTTGGGTTAAAATCGGGACTGTGGTCTCACATCCAAGTTAAAACAGACCTACAACATTATCATGGGTACCCAGTTTTGCTGGAAGAATTGTGCACAGTTACTCGTGGTCTTCCCTGTCCCTTTCTCAGTTACTCACATAGCTGGGGCAAGCACAGATCAGCTTAATGGGCATTTTTTAATTCACTTATGGGATGTGGGCGTCGCTGATAAGGCCAGTATTTATTGCCCATCACTAGTTACACTTGAAAAGGTGGTGGTGTGCCGCCTTCTTGAAGCGCTGCAGTCCGTGTGGTGAAGGAACTCCTAAAGTGCTGTTGGGGAGGAAGTTCTAGGATTTTGACCCAGCGTCTATGCAGGATCGGCGATAAACTTCTAAGTCAGGATGGTGTGTGACTTGGAGGGGAACCTGGAGGTGGTGGTGTTCCCATGCGCCTTCTGCCCTTGTCCTTCTAGGTGGAAGAGGTCGCGGGTTTGGGAGGTACTGCAGTGCATCTTGTAGATGGTACACACTGCAGCCACGGTGCGCCGGTGGTGGAGGGTGTGAATGTTTAAGGTGGTGGATGGGGTGACAATCAAATGGGCTGCTTTGTCCAGGATGGTGTCGAGCTTCTTGAGTGTTGTTGGAGCTGCACTGATAAAGGCAAGTGGAGAGTATTCCATCACACTCCTGACTTGTGCCTTGTAGGTGGTGGAAAGACTTTGTGGAGTCAGGAGGTGAGACACTCACCGCAGAATATCCAGCCTCTGACCTGCTCTTGTTGCCACAGTATTTATGTGGCTGGTCCAGTTAAATTTCTGGTCAATGGTGACCCCCAGGTTGTGGATGATTGGGGATTCGGCGATGGTAATGCCGCTAAATGTCAAGGGGAGGTGTTTAGGCTCTCGCTTGTTGGAGATTATCATTGCCTGGCACTTATGTTGCGAGAATGTTATCTGCCACTTATCAGCCTAAGCCTGAACGTCATCCATGAATTTACACCTAAATATATAATGTTGATCAAATGGCTGAACTCACATGTTTACCAGTGTATCTATAAGCTAAGCCAGCAAGAAATGATCAATTTGCAGCATAAAGCTTTCTACCATGTTGCATAGCATTGAAAATGTAGCAGTAGCTTAGAAAAACTCGGCAAAATGGGAAAAAAAACCTATTGCAACATTTCCTTTCTTAGTGTTTCTGGATGTCCCTTGAACTCAAAAAAAGATAAGATATCATAATGCTATGAAGATTTCCTTCTTTGAGAGTGATCATAAATGGAGCATCGTTGAATTCGAATTGTTGGTTGGGTGCCTTTTAATCTAAGTTTGTGAAACTTCAAAAGAAAATCTGTTATTTGCTGCATGACATGTTTTTATTTTATTTAGAGGTAATCTTTGGACCACATTTGACGACAACACCAATAATCCACGTAAGTTTTTATTATGGGTTATAAGATTTTTACAATCCTCTGCTAAATTCCCTCTTGAGTTCTTAGTCTGCACTATATGTTTCTACACTCGTAGTTTACTATTTACCAGCTATTACTTGCGAAGGAGGGAGTTCATTCTACAGTTAGAATCACAGAGATTTGAATTATTGGTGCAGATTTGGAGAAAATCAAAGTAGACTTTTCTGAGAGATACGATTGTGAAAATGGAGGAGGTGCGGTCATATAGGTTGAAAATAACCTAATGATAATTGAGATGGGTAGATCAGATTCCAGTACGGGGGCTAGGGAAACCGTGTGAAATGGACGATATTGGAACATCGGCAAGTTAAACGTGTGATAGACCCTAATGCACCACATAATACCGGTAAGGTACCACATAATAAACTTATGGATAAGGTCAGGGAATGCGGACTGAGGGGACAAGTAGCAGAATGTACAGATAGCTGGCTTCAAGGCGGAATGCAGAGAGTAGGGGTAAATGGTAACTGTTCAAAGTGGCAGAAGGTGCGAGGACTACTGTTGTTCACAATTTCGATTTGGAATCAAAAGCACAATTTCAAAATTTGTGGAGGACATCAAATTGGAATGGACAGTCAATAATGAGGAGGACTGTAAGAAATGAGAAGAAGACATTAATAAACTTGCAGAATGGGCATATAATTGCCAAATGAAATTCAACACAGATAAATGTAATGTGCTATATGTTTTAAGAAAAATAGGGAGGTCACATATTACTAGGAAACTGAGAATCTAAATGGGGTCCAGCGGCAAAAGAATCTCAGAGTAAAAATACACAAATCACTAAAAGTATCAACATAGGTTAACAAGGCCGTAAAACAAATACCAAGCAGTGTGTTTATTTCTAGAGTCATAGAGCCATAGAGTTATACTGCACAGAAAGTGGCCCTTCGGCTCATCATGTCCGCGCCGGCCAAGATGTCCTATCTATTCTAATCCCATTTTCCAGCACTTGGTCCGCAGCCTTGTATGCTATGGCTTTCAAGTGTTCACCTAAATGCATCTTGAATGTTGTGAGGGTTCCTGCCTCTAATGTCCTTTCAGGCAGTGAGTTCCAGATTCCAACCACCCTCCGGGTGAAAATGTTTTCTTCCAATCCCCTCCAAACCTCCTGCAATTTACCTTGAACCTATGCTTCCTGGTTATTGACCCCACTACTAAGGTGAAAAGTTCCTTTCTATCTACACTATCTATACCCCTCATTACTTTGTACACCTCAATCAGGAACCCCACAGCCTTCTCTGCTCTAAGGGAAACAACCTCAGCATGTCCAGTCTCTCTTCATAGCTGAAGCGCTCCAGCCCAGGTCACATCCTGGTGAATCTCCTCTGCACCCTTTCCAATGCAATCACATCCTTCCTATCGTGTGCCGACCAGAACTGCACACTGTATTCCAGCTGTGGCCTAACTAGCATAACCTCCCTGCTCTTATATTCTATGCCTCGGCTAATGAAGGCAAGTTTTCCATATGCCTTTTTAAACACCTTATCTACCTGTCCTGCTGCCTTCAGTGATCTGTGTACATGCACACAAAGGTCGCTCTGATCCTCTGCCCTTCCTAGGATCCTATTATTCATTGTGTATTCCCTAGCCTTGTTCGTCCTCCCAAAATGCATCATTTCACACTTTTCATGGTTAAATTCCATTTGCCACTGTTCTGCCCATCTGACCAACCCGTTTATGTCGTCCTGTAGCTTCAGGCTTCCCTCCTCACTATTTACCACTCAACCAATTTTCCTGTCATCTGCGAACTTACTGATCATACCTCCTACATTCATATCTAAATCATTAATGTACACTACAAACAGCAAAGGACACAGCATCGATCCCTGCGGTACACCAATGGACACAGGTTTCCAATCACAAAAACAACCTTCGACTGTCCCGCTGTGCCTCCTGCCACTAAGCCAATTTTGGATCCAATGTGCCAAATTGCCCTGGATCTCATGGTCACTTACCTTCTTGACCAGTCTCCCATGTGTGACTTTATCAAAAGCCCACGCAGACTACATCAACCGCACTACCTTCATCCACGCACCTAGTCACCCCCTCGAAAAATGCAATCAAATTGGTTAGATATGATCTCCCCCGACAAAGCCATGCTGACTATCTTTGATTAATCCTTGCCTCTCCAAGTGGATTCTAAATCTGTCCCTCAGTATTTCTTCCAATAAATTCACTGCCATATTCATGTTAGGTTCACTGGCCTGTAATTCCCTGGTTTATCCCTACTACACTTCTTGTATAATGGTACTACGTTAGCTGTCCTCCAGTCCTCTGGCACCTCCCCTGTGGCCAGACAGGGTCTGAAAATATGTGTCAGAGCCCCTGCAACCTCCTCCCTTGCCTCACACAGCAGCCTGGGATTTATCTCGTCTGGGAAGAACTGAAAAGTAGTGGAGTGATGATAAATGCGTATCGAACCTTGGTTGGCCCACACTTAGTGTACTGCGTACAATTCTGGTCGCCATGTCATACAAAGGATATAGAGGCACTGGAGAGGGTGCAGAGAAGGTTTACAAGGCTGATACCAGAAATACGAGGGTATACATAAAAGGAAAGGATGAATAGGCTGGGTCTCTTTTCTCTTCCAAAGATAAAGGCTGAGGGGTGATGACCTTAAAATCATGAAAGCTTTTGATAGAGTAGATAGAGAGAGAGAGAGATTCCACTTGTGGGGAAGAGCATAATAAGATAGTCATTGATAAATCAAATAGTGAATTCAGAAGATGCTTCCTTACCCAGAGCGTGGTGAGAATGTGGAACTCGCTACCAAAGGGAGTGGTTGAAGTGAATAGTATAGATGTATTTATGGGGCATTTAAATAAGAACATGAGGGAGACAGGAATAAAGGGTTTGTCTATGTTTTCTAAACAGGCGTGTTAGGTTATATGATGGAATTTCTACACTTGCAAGAACTTTCTCACGGGTTTCATTAAATTGAATAGTTAATCAGTGATCTCAGGCTATTTCCTCAGTAATATGTCCCACTGTTTTATTAATCAATTATCACTTCCCTTTAGTTCTACAATGGTGTGGACTCATGCCATGTATGCTCTCTGTGGCACAGGTTACTGGACGCCAAGAAATATTGCGCCTGTACTTGCTTCTTAGCGTTAATTCTGCGCATGCTTATTCTACCTAACTGTGCGACTCCTTCCTTACACAGATGCAGTGAACACGAGACGTTCCTTCAGGTTTTCTCAGGTAAGTCAGTCCATATTTATTCCTTTATGGAAGATCAGACATTTGCAATCAAGCAGAGGAACAGCGGGGCCTTGCAGTGCATGTCCACAGATCCCTGAAGTAGCAGGACAGGTAGATAATTTGGTTAAGAAGGCACACGGGATACTTGCCTTTATTAACAGAGGCATGGAATATAAGAGCAGAGAGGTAATGCTGGAAGAGTATAAAACACTAGTTAGCCGCAACTAGAATACAGCGTACAGTTCTGGCCACCGCATTACAGGAAAGATGTGATTGCACTAGAGAGGTTGCAGAGGGGATTTACGAGAATGTTGCCTGGGCTGGGGACTGTTAGCTATGAGGAACGATTGGATAGGTTGGGGTTGTTTTCTTTGGAACAGAGGAGGCTGAGGGGAGACTTAATTGAGGTGTATAAAATGATGAAGGGGCCTAGATAGATTGGATATGAAGGGACTATTTCCCCCGGCAGAGGTCAATAACCAGGGGGCATATATTTAAAGCAATTGGTAGAAGGATTAGATGGGAGTTAAGGAGAACTTTTTTCACCCAGAGGGTGGTTGGGGTCTGAAACGTTGCCTGAAAGCGTGGAAGAGGCAGAAACCCTCATCGTATCTGATTATACTTGGATATGCACTTGAAGTGCTGTAACCTTCAAGGCTCCGGACCAAGAGCTGGAAAGTGGCATTAGGCTGGTTTGATCTTTTTCGGTCGGAACAGATACGATGTGTCGAATGGCCCAATTCTATGCCATAAATTTCTATAATTCTATAAGTAAAGCACACGTGTCTTCAAACACAGCTTTCAACCTCCAGAAGGAGAAGTTGCACTTTGTACCTGTTCAAGTTCTTCATTAATAAGATTGAATACTGCTCTTAAAAACAACCCCTCCACAAATTACAAGTCCTGGAGATATCCTAAAGGCCGAGGCTTGAACATTTCTTTATTGCACGCATGCTTCAGTAACTGTCAGTATATTTTAAAACGAGTTTCCAACAGTCATGTGGCACTAACAATGACAGTGTCGAATCGGACCTGCAGTTGCATTGAGAAAGAAACAGTAGCTTTTTTGAATGCAATGCAGATCATCTAATCTCAATTTAGACATAATATGTAAGTGTTAAAGTTTATTTTTACAAAGTACTTCTCTGTATTTCTCAAGGACATACCTCATGCTGGGATGCCCTCTTCCACTCTCATTCATATGGCCAATTCGCTATGTAACCCTTAGATATATGGGCAATGATATACCTATCAATTCGTCCAATGAAAAGCGACGAGTTAGGAAAGTAACTATAGGTTTTTATTGACTAAATAACAGAGCCCACCCTCATGGGTGATCGGATCCAACAAGGAGGAATACCAGCCAGTCGACTACCTTTATACCTGGGCAGGTAGGTGGAGCCGTGGGCGGAGTCAGTGATGGTCAGCCCAGGTATAACAGTGTGACAAGAGGCGACCTCGTATAGTGATACAACAGTGAGAACAGTGATAACAATATAACAGTGATAATTATAGTGTAACGATAGTGAACGATAAAAGTGGTTTACCACAGGCAATATATTCGATAGTGGGGTGTCCCAGATGAGTCCTGAAGTTAATTCTGGTGCAGTAACCATTGCTCCGGTTGAGCTAAGTCAAATTCAAGGATACATAGGGCCATATTTTGCGACCCCTACGCTACTTATGAAGTATGTACATGCCCGTAGGGGCCGCACAACTACCGAGTTTAGCATTCGAAGCCCTGGGTGAAGGGCTTCTGCGGGTGGAGAGTTGCACTATTTGCCTAACTTCCGCCTTCTGAATGAGTATGAAATTCTTATGCCTGCTTTTACCAGCATTAAAGTTTTAAAAGCTAGAAAAATGAAATTGTATCACTCATTTATATATTAAAAACCCTGTTAAATAATGTAAGTTTATTTTTAACCCTGTTAAAACATATTTTTTCAAAAAAATAAATTGTTTAAATTATTTAATTAAATTGCATTTTAATTAATTTTAAATAAGTAATGTTTAAAAAAATGTTTTCGTGGGTTCGTGCATGTTTTAAGTGATCCCTTTTCATACTTATAGGGATTCCATATGTACAAATCTCACAAAGGTATGAATGGGGTTTCCCTTTTATTGTTTGGGCTGGCCCACGTGATCCCAGGGGCGCTTGCAAACCACAAGCCTGCGATCGCAAACTTTGGGCATTAGATTTATTACGGCACAGAATGAGGGCATTCGACCCATCGAGTCCATACCGGCTGTCTGTTGAGCAAGCCATTCAGTCCCATTCCCCCGCACTATCCCCGTAGCCCTGCAAGCTTATTTCCCTCATGTGGTAATTAAATTTATTTTTGAAATCATTGATCATCTCTGCTTTCACGACCCTCGTTGGCAGCGAGTTCCAGGTCATCGCCACTCGCTGCGTAAAAAAGTTCATCCTCACATCCCCCCTGTATATCTTGCCCAAAACCTTAAATCTGTGTCCCCTCATCCCTGTACCATCAGCTAATGGGAACAGCATTTTTCTATCTACCTTATCCATACCCGTCATAATCTTGTACACATCTATCCAAATCTCCTCTCAACCCCCTTTGCTGCAAGGAGAACAACACCAGCTTCTCCAAACTAACATTGCAGCTAAAATCCCCCATCGTTGGAAGCATTCTTGTAAATCTCCACTGCACCCACTCAAGGACCATTACATCCTTCCCAAAGTATGATGATCAGAACTGGACGCAATACTCTAGTTATGGCCCAACCAGAGCTTTATAAAGCTGCAGCATAACTTTGGTGCAGAAAGGGATCGATTCTCCAATCGTTGTGCCCGTAACAGAATATCACATCAGACAGGGCATTAGCGATGCTTTGCAGTGTGGACCTGCAGTGTAACTAACAGAAGCTGGACCATTGCCAATCATGTTGCCCTTTTATTACTTTGGCAAATATGAATTTTATAATATACGTAACACCACCCCTGAACTTCTTCTTTCCCAGCTGATCGTTTTCCCTGCCTCCTGAAATTACGTTTAATTCCGATTGGACAAATAACCACACAATTTAATTTTATCTCTGACACACACACTGTCCCTGTTGCTCAGACACAAACACATAACAGGCAATTAATCAACATCAACAACAACTTGTATTTATATGGTGTCATTAACTTCGTAAAAGGTACCAACACGCTTCACAGGAACAATCAAAATTTTACACCGAGCCAAATAAGGATAAATTAGGGCAGCTGACCAACGCTTTGTCAAACACAAAATGTTTAAAGGAGCATCTTAAAGGAGAAACAGGAGGGGGAGAGGCAGAGTTTTTTAGGGAAGGAATTCCAGAGCTTAGGCAATTGAAGGCACGGCTACCAAGAGTTGAGCGATTATAATCAGGGATGCTCAACAGGCCAGAGTTACAGGAGCACAGATACCTGGTTGGGGGGGCGGGACTTGTGGGACTGGAGGAGATTACAGATATAGGCAGGGGCGAGGTCATGGTGGGATTTGAAGACAAGGTTGAGAATTTTGAAAACGAGGCGTTGCTTAAGCGGGAGCAAATGTAGGTCAGTGAGCACAGGAGTGATGGGTGAATGCGACTTGGTGCGAGTTAGGACACGGGCAGCCGAGTTTTGGATGACTTCAAACTAACGTAAGGTGGAATGTGGGAGGCCAGCCAGGAGTCCATTGGAATAGTCAAGTCTAGAGTTAGCAAAGGCATGGATGAGGGTTTCAGCAGCGGATGAGCTGAGGCAAGGGCAGAGATGGGTGATGATACGGAGTTGGAATTAGGCGGTTTTATTAATGGCTTGGATATGTGGTCGGAAGTTTATTTCAGCGTCAACTATGACACCAAGGTTACGAAAAGTCTGGTTCATCCTCAGTCAGGTGGGATGGAGTCAGTGGCTAGGGAATGGAACTTGCGGCGGGACTGAAAAAGAATGTTCCGGCCTTCCCTACATTTAATTGGAGGAAATTTCTGCTCATCCAGAACTAGAGGTCGGACAAGCAGTCTGACAATTTAGAGGCCGTGGAGGGGTCGAGAGAAGTGGTCAGGTAAAGCTGGATGTTATCTCGGAAGTGACGCTGTACTGTTTTTTTTATTCGTTCCTGCGATGTGTGCATCTCCGGCAAGACCAGCATTTATTGCCCATCCCTAATTGGCCTTGAGAAGGTGGTGGTGAGCCGCCATTTCAGCGGGCAGTTTAGAGCCGCATATGGACCACAGCAGGTAAAGATGGCAGATTTCCTTACCTAAAGGACCTTAGTGATTTTTTTTCGACAATCCGATAGTTTCATGCTCATCATTGCTGACACTAGCTTTTTTACCACGTTTATTTAAATAACTGAATTTGAATTCCCCAGCTGCCATGCTGGGATTATAACTCACGTCTCTGGATCATTATTTCAGGCCTTTTATTTCTAGACCAGTAACATAACCAGATATGAATGTAGGAGGTCTGATCTGTAACTTCGCAAATGACATGAAAATTGATGGAGTGGTAAATAGCGAGGAGGGAAGCCTTTAGGCTACAGGACGATATAGACGGGATGGTTAGATGTGCAGAATAGTGGCAAATGTAATTTAACCCTGAAAAGTGTGAGGTGATGCATTTTGGGAGGACAAACAAGGCAAGGGAATACACAATGAATGGTAGGACCCTAGGAAGGACAGAGGATCACATGGACCTTGGTGTGCATGTACGTAGATCCCTGAAGGCAGCAGGACAGGTAGATAAGTCGTTAAAAAGGCATATGGGATATTGCCTTCATTAGCCGAGGCATAGAATATAAGAGCAGGGAGGTTATGATGGAGCTGTACAAAACGCTAGTTAGGCCACAGCTGGAATGCTGTGTGCCATTCTGGTCGCCACACAATAGGAAGGATGTGATTGCATTGGAGAGGGTGCAGAGGAGATTCACCAGGATGTTACCTGGGATGGAGTGCTTCAGCTTTGAAGAGAGACTGGACAGGCTGGGGTTGTTTTCCTTAGAGCGGAGAAGGCTGAGGGGGGATCAGATTGAGGTGTACAAAATGATGAGGGGCATAGATAGGGTAGATAGAAAGGAACTTTTCACCTTAGTAGAGGGGTCAATAACCAGGGGGCATAGTTTCAAGGTAAGGGGCAGGAGGTTTAGAGGGGCTTTGAGGAAAAACGTTTTCACCCAGAGGGTGGTTGGAACCTGGAACTCTCTGCCTGAAAGGGTGGTAGAGGCAGGAACCCTCACAACATTCAAGAAGCATTTAGATGAGCACTTGAAACGCCATAGCATACAAGGCTACGGACCAAGTGCTGGAAAATGGGATTAGAGTAGACGGGGCTTGATGCCCGGTGCAGACATGATGGGCTGAAGGGTCTTTTTCTGTGCTGTATAACTATGACACCATCTTACTGTACCCCCTAGATCTGTCCCATGCGCTTGCTGCTCTCTCTTTCATGCAGTTTCTACCTCTCTATCTATAACATTCTCCCTTTCTCTATGTATATTTCAATCACTGAAACACGGCATTGCATGTTATTAACACACACCATTGGTAAAGGTAATTACATATATGTCTCTTTTTAACTCCAGGATCTGGAGTGCCCAAGGCAAGAGGAAGGAAACGCCTACTTTTCAAATCAGAGTACTGAATTTTTGAACGACACGCAGCTCACCCCAACAGGACTGCATAAGGATCCTTATTTCGCAACATTTAGAGAATAGTGAGTTGTAACTGCAGGCCCGAAGCTGGTCTCGCGGCTGAACTGCCGAGCATCATGTAACCACGAACAAATCTTAAGGCACTCTGTCGATGAAGTCAGTTTTTTTGTCGCAGCCTGATACGATTCAATGACCCCTGTCGCTTTCCTTTCCTTTGTTTTTGAAAACAATTTATAAAATGGCGTGACTGCTGCTGCTTGCAATTATGGGGTAGACATTTCTCAGTTGATACGGGCAAACAGACAGAATTACATCGGCCACGCATTTTTAACCCTGCCTGATATTCCGTTCCATCACCCTTGTGGTCATAATGGGCGAATTACCGTCAAAAAATGAAACCGCAAAGTGCAACCCTCCACGACCAAGACATTGATTCTCAAACCTTGTTTAAATTGCTCAACACTTCCTTTAAACGAGTATTTAACTGATCATCTAGAACAATGTACCAGAAAATGCTGCCACTATAACTAGTGGCGAATGAGAATAGAAAGGTCATAGAGACACTTACCATGGTTCGTTCCTACCCATCCCCAAAGTCGCTTACATTCATTCCATAGTATCGCCTGTCTGCACACCTACCTCAGCCTATCTGCTGCTGCAACTATGGCCCTGATAACTCCAGGCTCGACTATTCCAATGTTAGCTTGCCCAGCTTCCCTCCTACCATCCTCCGTAAACTTCAGCTGATCCAAAGCGCTGCTAACAGTATCCTAAATCGCACCAACTCCCACTCACCCATCACCCCCAGTCCGGCAACACTTCGATTTTAAAACATTCATCCTTGTTTCCAAATCCCTCGATGGCCTCTCCCTCTGTAGCCTCCACCAGCTGTGCAAAACTCTCACAACGCTGCGTTACTCCAACCATCGCCTCTTGCTCTTCCCCCGACTTCCTGCGCCGGACCATTGGTGGCATTGCGCTCAGGTGTCTGGGCCCTAAGCTCTGAATTCCCTCTATAATCGTCTCCGCCTCTCTGACACTCCCTCCTCCTTCAAGACGCTGCTTAAAACTTACCTCTTTCTTCAGCTTTTGGTCATCTGTCCTACTGTCTCCTTTTGCTCAGCCTCATTTGTTTGTCTCATAAAGCATAAGGTGTAATATAAAAGCAATTTGTTGATTAATTATTCACCCGTTGTTGATGCACTTAACCAATATAGGCAGCTCCATTAATCAGGATTCTGCCCATAAACTATATATTAATTCAAACAATTCAGCAAGGAATTTATGCTAAACCTTTAAAAATCACTGGTCAACCTCAACTGGAGTACTCTGTCCAATTCTGAGCACCACATTTTAGGGGGGAACGCAAGGCCTTGGAGTGGGTGCAGAGGAGTTTTACCAGAATCGTTCCAGGGATGAGGGACTTCAGTGATGTGGAGAAGCTGGGGTTATTCTCCTTGGAGCAGAGAAGTTTAAGGGTCGATTTAATGGAAGTGTTCAAAATTATAAGGGGTTCTGGGGGAGTAAATAAGGAGCAACTGTTTCCAATGGCTTGAGAGCTGGTAGTCAGATGAGGCAGATTTAAGGTAATTGGCAAAACAACCAGAGTGGAGATAAGAACATTAGAAAGTGAGGGACAGGAAAATACCAAATGGTCCATCAAGCCTCCCCCACAATCATGGTGCCTGGAGCACCAGGACTAGATATTTCCTAACCCCTGCCCTTTTGTCACTGAGCCGGTCAGTATGAAAAACGGCTGTACGCCAGTGAGGCCGAGACTGCCCTCTCAGCTAGAAGCAAATAATGGCACTCTTCAAAGATGAGCAAGATGTATTTGTCAACCAATATGAATAAAAACGGATTATCTGGTCATCACCACCTTGCAGTTTGTGGGAGCTTGCTGTGCGCCAATTGGCTGTAGTGATTCCTATAGTACAACAGCGGCTATATGTCAAAAATACGTCATTGATTGTAAATTGCTTCGGGAAGTCATGTGGTTGTCAAAGGCGCTATATCTTTCTTTAATAAACTAATCTTTATGTTTCACTGTGGGTTGGAAGCCTATTTTGAACTCAGTTATGATATTTGACTTTTCTATCTGTTCATTTTAAACTTTGTGATGTTTTATGCAATATTTGTTCGGCGTTCAAGGGGTGAGATTCGATTGAAATAATCTTCTGTGCCTTGAGAGTGAGTCAAAGAGATAGATAGGTAGATAGTGAGAGAGAGAGAGATGACATTAGAGGCAGAGAGAGACAGAGAGAGAAAGTGTATATCCTAATGTACATTTGGGTTAGCCACAATCAGATAACTAGAACTCCCACTCGTTCTTGTCATAAAGACAAGCCGCTGCTGTGGTTTGTGGTGGACACCTGCAGCTCTGAACCACATATAGAATGATTCAATTCTCTATCGGGTATATTTTGCAACCTAAGTCATTGTCATGACGTTTTCAAAGACACAAAGTTTCATGGCCGCGACATAGCTTTTTCTTTCGTTTCACCAAAATATCAAAACCTAAAGTCACCTTCAAGATAACAACATAAAATTAGATTACATGACGGTGTTCCTCCCGACCACAATAGACGGTGACTGGACAAAATATCAGAAAGCTTCAGAGAAATTCCACAGACGATTTGCTATTCATTTCTTAGGGCAATTCTACTTGTTTGAGATTTTCAATCCCAGCTATGTTGATCGTTTGACATTTATCAGAGCCAAGATTGACTCCCTAATTGCCCTTGAGAAGATGGTGGCGAGCCGCCATTTTGAACTGCTGCAGTCCTTGTGGTGAAGGTACTCCCACAGTGCTGTTAGGGAGGGAGTTCCAGGATTTTGGCCCAGCGAGGATGATGGAACGCAATATATTTACAAGTCAGGATGGCATGCAACTTGGAGGGGAACCTGCAGCTGATGGTGTTCCCATGCGCCCTTGTCATTCATGGCTGGTAGAGGTCGCGGGTTTGGGAGGTGCTGTCAAAGAAGCCTTGGCCAGTTGCTGCTGTGCATCTTGTAGATGGCACACACTGCAGTCACGGTGCGCAGCTGGTGCAGGGGATGAATATTTAACGTGGTGGATGGGGTGACAATCAATCGTGCCACTTTGTCTTGGATAGTGTCAAGTTTCTTGAGTGTAGCTGGAGCTGCACTCATCCAGGCAAGTGGAGAATATTCCATCATCCTCCTGACTGCGCTGTAGCTGGTGGAGAGGCTTTGAAGATTCAGAAGGTGAGATACTCGTCTCAGAATACCCAGCCTCTAGCATGTTCATGTTGTCAGAGTAATTATGTGGCTTGTACAGTTAAGCTTCTGGTCAATAGTGACCCCGAGGTTATTGTTGGTGGGGATTCGTCGATGGTAATGCCGTTGAATGTCAAGGGGCGGTGTTTAGACCCTGGCTTGTAGGAGATAGTAGTTGCCTGGTACTTGTGGGAGGCGATCCGTGGAGTTGCCTCCAGCATACTGGAAGTGGGATTTATTTTGTCTGTATGCCCAGGTGAGGTATTCTTGTTTTTGCAGGGTACACAACAATATAAATGTAAAATGTCATAAGCCTTTTTTGATGGCCAAAACCCATCCCTTTAAGGATCACCAACCCAGACACTCAATGCCTGGAGCCATCAAATCCGCAAGTGTGTTGAAAGCCCCGCCCATCTGTACCTGCAAAGGGTGTAGAACCCTTTGTTTCCCGTATGATTTGGACAGGTTGGGTGATTGGGCAGAAGCATGGCAGATGCAGTATAATGTGGATAAATGCGAGGTTATCCACATTGGTTGCAAAAACAGGAAGGACGTTTATTATCTGAATGGCAATAGATTGGGAGAAAGGGAAGTGCAACGAGACCTGGGTGACTTTTGCACCAGTCGCTGATGGTAAGCATGCAGGTGCAGCAGGCGGTTAAGAAGGCAAATGGTATGTTGGCCTTCGTAGTGAGAGGGTTCGAGTACAGGAACAAAGTTGTCTTGCTGCAGTTGTACAGGGCTTTGTTGAGACCACATCTTGAGTATTGTGTGCAGTTTTGGTCACCTTATCTGAGGAAGGATGTTTTGCCATGGAGGGAGTGCAGCGAAGATTCACCAGACTGATACATGCGATGGCAGGAATGACGTATGAGGAGAGATTGGGTCGATTGGGCTTATTTTCGCTAGAGATTAGAAGAATGAGAGGGGATCTCATTGAAGACAGGATTAATTAAAAATGTCCTAGTAAAAGATCCCCTTGGAATGAGTGACCATAACATGGTTGAATTCCATATTCAGTTAGAGGGCGAGGAGGTTGTATCTCAAACAAGCGTGCTAAGCTTGAATAAAGGAGACTATGAAGGTATGAGAGCAGAATTGAGTAAAGTGGATTGGGAAAATAGGTTAAAGGATAAGACGATACATGATCAGCGATGTACATTTAAGGAGTTATTTTGCAACTTCCAAAAAAAGTATATTCCACTGAGAAAAAAATGGTGTAAAAGAAAAGACAGCCATCCGTGGCTAAGTAAAGAAATTAAGGATAGTATTCGACTAAAAACAAGGGCATATAAGGTAGCCAAATCTAGTGGGAGGATAGAGGATTGGGAAAACTTTAAAAGACAGCAAAAAATAACAGAAAGATTGATTAAGAAAGGGAAGATAGATTATGAAAGTAAATTAGCAAAAAATATAAAGACAGATAGTAAGAGTTTTTATAGTTATATAAAAAGAAAAAGGGTGGCTAAAATAAATGTTGGTCCCTTAGAGGATGAGACCGGGAAATTAATGGTTGGAAATATGGAGATGGCAAAAACAATGAATGAATATTTTGTATCAGTCTTTACAGTAGAGGACACCAAGAATATCCCAACACTTGACAAGCAGGGGGCTATAGGGGGGGAGGAGATAAACACGATCAAAATCACGAAGGAAGTGGTACTCGGTAAAATAATGGGACTCAAGGCGGATAAATCACCTGGACCTGATGGCTTACATCCTAGGGCCTTGAGGGAAGTGGCGGTAGGGATTGTGGATGCAATGGTAATAATCTTCCAAAACTCCCTGGACTCAGCAAAGGTCCCGGCAGACTGGAAAACTGCTAATGTAACACCCTTATTTAAAAAGGGCAGCAGACAGAAGGCTGGAAACTATAGACCAGTTAGCCTAACATCTGTGGTAGGTAAAATTTTGGAGTCCATTATTAAGGAGACAGTAACAGGACATTTGGATAATCATAATTTAATAAGACAAAGTCAGCATGGTTTTATGAAGGGGAAGTCATGTTTGACAAATTTGCTGGAGTTCTTTGAGGAAGTAACATATAGGGTGGATAAAGGTGAACCAGTGGACGTAGTGTATTTAGACTTCCAAAAGGCATTTGACAAGGTGCCACACAAAAGATTATTGCTTAAGGTAAAAAATCACAGGATTGGGGGTAACATTCTGCCATGGATAGAGGATTGGCTATCTAACAGAAGGCAGAGAGTTGGGATAAATGGTTCATTCTCAGACTGGCAATCAGTAACCAATGGTGTTCCGCAGGGGTCAGTGCTGGGTCCCCAACTCTTTACAATCTATTTTAACGATTTGGAGGAGGGGACCGAGTGTAACATATCAAAGTTTGCAGATGATACTAAGATGGGAGGGAAAGTAGTGAGTGAGGAGGACATAAAAACCTGCAAGGGGACATAGACAGGCTAAGTAAGTGGGCAGAGATTTGGCAGATGGAATACAATACTGGAAAGTGTGAGGTTATGCACTTTGGCAGGAAACATCGTAGAGCAAGATGTTATCTTAATGGCAAGAAACTTGAAAGGACTG
The DNA here is from genome assembly GCF_052327205.1 of Somniosus microcephalus. Taxonomy (NCBI): domain Eukaryota; kingdom Metazoa; phylum Chordata; class Chondrichthyes; order Squaliformes; family Somniosidae; genus Somniosus; species Somniosus microcephalus. Next base: position 25,487,852 of record NW_028225187.1, on the reverse strand, counting down.
AAGTACAAAGGGATCTGGGGGTCCTGGTGCACGAAAATCAAAAGGATAGTATGCAGGTGCAGCAAGTGATTAAGAAGGCCAATGGAATGTTGGCTTTCATTGCTAGGGGGATAGAATATAAAAATATGGAGGTATTGCTTCAGTTGTACAAGGTATTGGTGAGACCGCACCTGGAATACTGCATACAGTTTTGGTGTCCATACTTAAGAAAGGACATACTTGCTCTCGAGTCAGTACAAAGAAGGTTCACTCGATTAATCCCGGGGATGAGGGGATGGACATATGAGGAGAGGTTGAGTAGATTGGGACTCTACTCATTGGAGTTCAGAAGAATGAGAGGCGATCTTATTGAAACATATAAGATTATGAAGGGGTTGGATCGAGTGGATGCAGGGAGGATGTTCCAGATGATGGGTGAAACTAGAACTAGGGGGCATAGTCTTAGAATAAGGGGCTGATCTTTCAAAACTGAGATGAGGAGGAACTACTTCACTCAGAGGGTGGTAGGTCCATGGAATATGCTGCCCCAAAAAGCTGTCGAAGCTACATCATTACATAAATTTAAAACAGAAATAGACAGTTTCCTAGAAGGGAATTAAGGGTTACGGGGAGCGGGCAGGAATTTGGACATGAGTCTAGGTTCGGATAGGTCATGGCCCTGTGGGTAGCGGAGCGGGCCCAGGGGCCATGTAGCCTGATCCTGCTCCTGTTTCGTGTGTCTAATTCTGTTAGTGGATTGGCGGTTAGGATCAGATCAGCCATGATCTTATTGAATGGCGGAGCAGGCTCGAGGGGCCAATTGGCCTACTCCTGCTCCTATTTCTTATGTTCTTATGAAACTTATAACATTCTAACAGGACTAGACACAGGAAGGATGTTCCCGGTGGCCGGGGATTCTAGAACCAGTGGTCACAGTCTAAGGATAAGGGATAAGCCATTTAAGATAGAGATGAGGAGAAATTTATTCACCCAGAGAGTGGTGAACCTGTGGAATTCTCTACCACAGAAGGCAGTGGAGGCCAAATCATTAAATATTTTTAAGAAGGCGTTAGATATATTTCTTAAGGCTAAAGGGATCAAGGGATATGTGGAGAAGGCAGGGACAGGGTACTGAATTTGGATGATCAGCCATGATCGCATTGAATGATGGAGCAGGCTCGAGGGGCCGAATGGCCTACTCCCGCTCCTACCATCTCTGTTTCTATGTTGCTCAATTAAGCTGCATGTCACCTGTTTCAGATGGGTGTACTGAATGACTAGAAGCTGCCCAAGCGAATATAGCATCCCATAACTATGTCACTGTCGCGGAGGAGGTGGGGGTTGCAGGTAGATGACGACGTGAAATTCGGAGGCCTGACGCCCATTTTACACCGGTGAAACGAGGGTCAGAGAGTTGACATTCACCCACAAAAATACGCTTTGGCATGGAAGATTTTCAACTTGGCACCGGGTCATAAAACGTGGCTGACCATTTCCTATTGTTGGACAACTCAATTAGGAAGACAGTAAAGAAAGTTGTACTCTTCAGCTTTGGAGGTTCGAAAATTAGATGGGAAAACAGATAGACAGAGAAACAGACTGACACCGCCCATTATTGAGCAACTATTGTACTAAATATTCTTGTTGCTCTCTTAGTTTATTTTTCATGTTTGTCTTATTGTGTCTCAGAATGTTTTTTGATTAAACATAGAAACAAATAAGATAGGAGCAGGAGTAGGCCATTTGGCCCCTCGTGCCTGCTCCGCCATTCAATGAGATCATGGATGATCATCCAAATTCAGTACCCTGTCCCTGCCTTCTCCCCATATCCCTTTAGCCTTAAGAAATATATCTAACTCCTTCTTGAATATACTTAATGTATATGCCTCCACTGCCTTCTATGGTAGAGAATTCCACAGGTTCACTACTCTCTGGGTGAAGAAATTCCTCCTCATCTCTGTCCTAAATGGCTTATCCATTATCCTTAGATAATACTTTTACATAAATACGGAGTGGCTTTGGTGCAAAGATTCGTGAGAAATCTGGAAAACCCTTGTTTTCTCCTCTGCCTGTCTCACTCATTGGGGGAGTCACCAGTTAATCACCGACAGAGAGGTTATGTGTATTCCCCAGTTTTCGAATAAAGCCGCGGTATTTCTGCCTTTAGTCAGCAGGAGGTTTGGTGAAAATCTGTGTGGCTAGGCGTACATGTGACCAACAGACCATGTTTCTTTACAATTAGTTTTATTACAATAAAAATATTACGCCCTTTGCATTGCGATATAAGCGATTGCATCTTATCATGTATCATTACAAGATGTTCTCATTTGATATCATGAGTCATCACAGCAATATGGGTTTGAGCACAAGTAAACAACACTAATATACCGTGTGATAGATTATAACCATTGCCACCTGAGCACCGAAGCAATATCTGTCAGGCAGCAGACCAGTAAGAGAAAACCGCCTGATGTACGTTCTCTAGAAATGAAAGGAAGGAATATCCGATGGGTTATGTAAGAGATGGAACAGTACCATTCAGATTTAACGTCCTGAGGTCTACCCAGCGAATGCTAAATACCCTGCAGATGGAAAGTTATTAATTCCCTCACTTTACAGAGCATATTTGTGTGGCTAATAGAGAATGATAGAGATTTTAATTTTGGGCGATAGAGCAAAATGGGTGATATTGATACATGCCTGAATTTCCTTTGCATTGATCTCAATGTAAGGCCATAGTGGAAGTTCTGTTGAATAGGCAGCCAATGCGGCAGCACTCGTTTTACAACAGGCCCACGTTTAAAATTACCCCTAGAGCCACTAGGGCTAGAAATTTGTTATATCCAAGGAATGGGCAGTGTTTAGATTACAAATGGGTAAGTAGCGCCACCTAAAAATCGTCTAGGATGCACGCAAAATTCGTCCTCAGTAAAATGATTGTCTTCATGATTCACGTCTAAAACGCCAAGCTCATTGGCGTTACACTGAAAGTGTGGACCAATATCGTGGGCAGTCTAAATGCAATAATGATTTTCACCGGCTGTTATCACTGCTTGAAGCGGAGGTTTATTGGCACTGCAGCACATCATTCGCTGCATTGTTGGTCGTGCCGCTGCCTCAAAAACCACAATAAAAAGAAGTATGAGAAGTAGAACATAATTATTTATCCAGATGGCAGATTGCCGCCCCAGAGAGAGAGCCAGAGTTTTACCGATGAAGCTTTGGAGGCATTGGTTTTAGCGGTGGAGAGAAGGTAGGCACTCCTGTACTAGGCAACTGGCAGGAGGCCCTTGACATAAGGCTGCTGGACTATGTGGAGGAAGGTGGCACACTACGTCACGGGCAGCACAGTGCTACCCTGGAACAACACCCAGTGCAGGAGGAAGTTTAAGGAACTCACACGTGTGGTCAGGGTGAGTGAAGTCTTCAACAAATGCTACATACCACAATCTGCATCGCAAGCTTCACACACTGCTCAGTACACCACACCCCCAGTACTCTCCCACCAGCAGTCTCTGCCTAGCAACATTCATACCCAAATGTCACACCTTGCACTCAATGACAGCTATTCAACTACTGCAGGGACATGGGCCATTAGTTATTAGATTTCATTTACTATGTTTCATAAGTTTATAGGGAAATTTATTAAATGTGTTTGGAATATTTTGTGGTCTTTCTTATTTCACCTTTGTGACTCGGAGGACGCTGTAATATAGCATTACCCAGGGATTGTTTGATGGGGATGTGGTGAGATACCAGCTTCTGGGGTTTCATTCATGTGAACTGGAGTCTGATGAGGCAGTCACGGACAGCCCAACCAGAAGGCTGATTATCTTACTGTCTCCATTCCCTCCACCTTAGATCCTGGAGGGCGTGGTCCACTGCCAGTACAGCCCCAATGACTTTTAGCAAGTGTTGCAGGTTGATCTTTTCAGAAATAATTATGGAGCTTTGTACTTGCCACAACATTCCCTGATACCAAAGAACATTGAACATTGAAAATTGGCGCTAACGCACGGAGCAAGCCACACAAATTTCTCCATGTAAATTTCTACTGGGTTATTCCCTCATTCTTCAGCCATTTGCACCATTTCCCCCGGGGAAAAGTGATCTACCTGAGACGTTATGGAGGAAAGAAAGAGCCCTGATGGATTTTGAGGGCCAGAGCCCCTCCTACCTCGGTGCACTTATTGCATGAGAACACGGAAGTCCTAATTACATTAAAATGTAATATATTACACATTCGATTACCGTGCTCATAACACCACCAAAACCACATGTAGGATTCTTCTGCACAATATAAACTGCCAAAAATGCGACATGATACCCCTTGCAGTATAAAGCCCTGTTAGAGTAAAACATACTGGCTGGGCACTTTAATTTGAATGTTACTTGCACACGGGCTTCTGTGCACAATGACCTAACCGGCCATCAGAGGTCAGGTTATTTGCTCAGCACAGGAGTTGATTGAAGTTGCCGTCATTGTTCAATTTAATTCTATACTTTATCTTCCCGCTTCGCCCTTATTTCCGCGGAATGTTTTCATAGACATTTGTATCACAGCCTTCTTCGATTGGATCGTCTTCCAAACTGGCTTCAGTGTTTGCATGGTTAACTGCGGCGTATGTGACATAACAGTCACTGGGATCATTCTTTTCATCCTGGAATTAAAGGATATGGGGTTGAAATTGGTTACGGGTGGTGGCGCACAGCTGGCGTAAAGGAATCAGTGTTTTTTTCAGTGGAAGGGAAGTCGGGAGAGGTGGATACAGCAAACGACACAGAGCTGGGTGGGCATGTGTGCTGTGAGGAGGAGGCAGAGAAAATCCAGGATGATTTGGACAGGTTGGGTGATTCGGCAAAAGCATAGCAGATGCAATATAACGTCGATGAATGCGAGGTTATCCACTTCGGTGGCAATAGATTGGGAGACGGGGAATTGCAATGAGACCTGGGTGTCCTTGTGCACCAGTCGCGGAAGGTAACGATGCAGGTGCAGCAGGTGGTTAAGAAGGCAAATGGCATGCTTGCCTTCATAGCGAGAGGGGTTGAGTACAGGAACAAGGATGTCTTGCTGCAGTTATACAGGGCCTTGGTGAGACCACATCTTGAGTATTGTGTGCAGTTTTGTTCGCCTTATATGAGGAAGGATGTTCTTGCCATGGAAGGAGTTCAGCGAAGATTCACCAGGATGATACCTGGGATTGCAGGAATGACGTATGAGGAGAGATTGGGTCGATTGGGTTTGTACTCGCTGGAGTTTAGATGAATGAGAGGGGATCTCATTGAAACTTATAAAATTCTGACAGGACTGGACAGACTAGATGCTGGAAGGATGTCCCCGATGGTCGGGAATTCCAGAACCAGGGGTCACAGCCTAAGGATAAGGGGTAGGCCTTTTAGGACAGAGATGAGGAGGAATTTCTTCACCCAGAGAGTGTTGAACCTGTGGAATTGTCTACCACAGAAGGCAGTAGAGGCCAACACATTAAATATATTCAAGAAAGAGTTGGATATATTTCGTAAGGCTAAAGGAATCAAGGGGTATGGGGAGAAAGCAGAGACCGTATACTGAATTTGGATGATCAGCCATGATCGTATTGAATGGCGGAGCAGGCTCGAGAGGCCGAATGGCCTACTCCTGCTCCTATCTTCTATGTTTCTAAATTTCTATGTAACAAAGGGCGGAAAAAATTGATGGGCGTTGTGTATAGACCACCAAACAGTATTGGTAATGTAGGGCACAGTATTAATCAAGGTGCCATGGTCAAGGATGTCACTGCGTGGCTGTAGGACATTCTGAAGTGGGACGGTCAACAGCCAGAGGTCGTGATACATATCAGTACCAACTACATAGGTAGAAAGAGGGACGAGGTCCTGCATGCAGTACATAGGGAGCTAGGAAATATGTTAAAAAGCATGACCTCAAAGGTAGTAATCTCAGGATTACTCCCAGTGCCATGTGTTAGTGAGCAGAGAAATAGGAGAATAGAAAAGATGAATGTGTGGCTGGAGTGATGGTGTAGGAGGGAGGGATTTACATTCCTGTGCCATTTGGACCGATTCTGGAGAAGGTGGAAGTATACAAGCTGGACGGAGTACACCTTGGCAGAACCAGTACCAATATCCTCGCAGGGGGATTGCTAGTGCTGTTGGAAGGGATTTAAATTAGTTTGCCAGGTGGCTGGGAACCAAATTGTGGCCCCAGAATGGAGGGGAACAAAGCTGGAAGTGAAAGTTAGGAAAATAGTCAGCAAAACTGGTAGGGAACAGAAAGAAAGGCCAACAGTAAAGGGCGTCAAAGTGCAGAAAAAATTAAACAGGCAAAGTTGAACGCACTTTATCTAAATGCACGTAGCATTCGCAACAAGGTGGATGAATTAATGACACCAATAGAAGTAAATGGGTATGATATAATTGCCTTACAGAGACATGGTTGGAGGGTAACCAAAGCTGGGAATTGAATGTTCCAGGATATCAACTTTTTGGAAGTCAGGTAAAAAGGAAAATAAATGGTGTAGTGCTGTTAATAAGGGATGAGATCGGTACGGTAGAGATAAAAGTCTTGGCTCAGCAGATCGTGATGTAGAACTGGAATCATTTTGGGTGGAGTTAAGAAACAGCAAATGGTGGTAAAATTGGTGGGAGTTGTTCATATCCCACCAAACAGTAGTGCTAATTTAGGGCACATTATCAATCAAGAAATTAGAAGAGCATTTAACAAGGGCAATACGGTAATCATGGAGGATGTTAATCTACGTATTGACTGGGCAAATTAAATTAACTCTAATGGCGTGGAGGATGAATACTTGCAATGTATGCAAGATGGTTTCCTGGATCAGCATATGGTGGAACCAACCAGTGAACAGGCTATTCTGAATCTAGTACTGTGTAAAGAGAAAGGGCTAATCAATAATCTTGTGGTAAAGGGGCCTTTAATGACAAGTGACAATAATATGATAGAATGTTACGTTAAATTTGAGAGTGATGTAGTCCAATCTGAAACTAAGGTCTTCAATCTAAACAGAGGAAACTACAAGAGTATGAAGGACAAGTTGGCCATGGTAGATTGGGAGACTATACTAAAAGGTATGAAGGTGGACATATAATGGCTAACATTCAAGGAAATAATACCAAATTTGCAACAAACATATGCCTCTAGGGCATAAAAACCCAAAAGGTAAAGTGATCCAACCATGGCTAACTTAAGAAATTAAAGCCAGTATTAAGTCAAAGGAGGAAGCTTATAAAGTTGCCAGAGAAAGCAGCAAGCCTGAGGATTGGAATCTTTTTAGAAATCAGCAAAGAGGGACCAAGAAATTGATAAAGAAAGGGAAATCGGAAGATGAACACAAACTAGCAAAACATATACAAACAGATTGTAAACGTTTCTATCGGTATGAGAAAAGAAAATGACTGGCGAAGGTCAGTGTCAGCCCTTTGCAATCAGAGACGGGGGAATTTATAATGGGGAATGAGGAAATAGCAGAGAAATTAAATACATACTTTGTTTCTGTCGTCACATGGAAAGACACAAAAGAAACTCCCAGAAATACGAGAAAACCAAGGGTGTGGCGAGAATGAGGAATTTAAAGAACTTATTATTAGTTAAAAAAAATGTAATAGCAAAATTAAGGGGAGTACAAGTCGATAACTCCCAAGGACTGGATGACCTACATCCTAGGGTTTTGAAAAAGGTGGCCATTGGGTTAAGGGAAGCATTGGTTGTCATCTTCCAAAATTGTATAGATTCTGGAACGGTCCCTGCAGATTGGAGGATAGCAAATGTAACCCTGCTATTTAAGGAAGTAGGGAGAAAGAAAATGGGGAACTACAGACCTGTTAGTCTCACATCAGTAGTTGGGGAAATGCTGGAATCTATTATAAAGGATTTAATAACTGGGCACTTAGCAACTAAGAGTAAGATTGGGCAGAGTCAACACGGATTTATGAAAGGAAAATCCTGTTTGACAAACCTATTGGAGTTCTCTGAGGATGTAACTAGTGGAGTAGACAAAGGGGAACCGGTAGATGTGGTGTATCTGGATTTTTAGAATGCTGTCGATAAGGTCATAAACAAGAGGATGGTGAACAAAATTAGGGCACATGAAATTGGGTGTAATATACTAGCATGGATTGAGAATTGGTTAAAAGACAGAAAACAAACAGTATGGATAAACGGGTCTTCTTCAGGATAGCAGGCTGTGACTAGTGGGGTACTGCAAGGGTCGTTGCTTGGGCCCCAGCTATCCACAATCTATATCAATGATTTGGATGAGGGGACTAAATGTAACATTTCTAAATTTGCTGACGATACAAAGCTAGCAGGCCGTGTCAGTTGTGACGTTGATGTTAAAAGGCTTCAAGGGGGCCTCGACAGGCTCAGTGAGTAGGTGAGAACTTGGCAGATGGAATATAATGTGGATAAATATAAAGTTATCGACTTTGGTAGAAAAACAGAGAGGCAGAATATTTCCTAAATGGTTAAAGTTTGCAGAATGAAGATGCTCAAAATGACCTGGATGTCCTTGTACATGAGTCACTGAAAGTGAAGGTGCAGGTGCAGCAAGCCATTAGGAAAGCAAATTGTAAGCTGGCCTTTATTACAAGAGGATTTGAATACAGGAGTAAAGAAGTCATGCTCCAATTATATAGTGCCTTGGTGAGACCACACCTGGATAACTGTGTACAATTTTTGAATCCTTACCTAAGGAAGGATATATTTGCCATAGAGGGAGTGCAACGAAGGTTCATGAGATTGAATCCTGGGATGACGGGACTGTCGTATGAGAAGGGATTGAGAAAACTAGGTCTGTATTCTCTTGATTTCAGAAGATTGAGAGGGGATCTCATTGAAGCATACAAAATTATTACAGGGCTTGATAGGGTGGATGCTGGGAGAAGGTTTCCCTTGGCTGGGGAGTGTAAAACCAGTGGCCACAGCCTCAGGATAAAGGGTAGGCCATTCAGGACTGAGATGAGAAGAAATGTAATCACACCGAGGGAGGTGTATTTTTAGATTTCTCTACTCCAGAGGGCTGTGGAGGCTCAGTCATTGGGTATATTCAAAACAGAAGTCGATATATTTCTGACTAGGAAGGGCATCAAAGCATATGGCTGTAGGGCCGGTGAATGGTGTTGAGGCAGAACATTAGTCATGATCTCATTGAATGACAGAGCAGGTTCATAGGACCAAATGGCCTTCTCCTGCTCCTATTTTATCTGTTCTTATGAATGGCCAATTCAATATCGCCCGATTTACAGTATGATCAAAGTTACTGACAATGAATTGGCTGAGCTCACTCAGTTCCACTTAGGATGCTTCTCTGCGTTTACTTTTACAGTTAAAAAACATGTTAAAATGGTGGAAAGGAATGCAGCAATGAGGAAACCTCCGACTAAATTTAAGCAAGAGATGATTTGTTTTATTCATTCACGGGACATGGACCTCGCTGGCAAGGCCAGTATGTGTTGTCCATCCCTACTTGCCCTTGAGAAGGTGGTGGTGACCCACCTTCTTGAACCGCTGCAGTCCGTATGGTTAAAATCTTTTTGTAGCGGTATGGTACAACTGAGCGGTCTGCTAGGCCATTTTAGAGGGCTCATAAGAATAAACCACATTGCTGTGGGTGTGGAGTCACCTTTAGGCCAGACCATGTAATGATGGCAAATTTCCTTCCTTAAGGACATTAGTGAACCGGATGGGTTTTTACGATAATGTCATTGTCATCATTACTGATATCAGCTTTTTATTCCAAATTAGTTTACTTAACTGAACTTAAATTCCCCAGCTGTCAAAGCAGGATTTGAACTCATGTCTCTGGATCAAAAGTCCAGGCCTATGGATTACTAGTGCAGTTGCATAACCATTATGTTACTGTGCTAATGATTTCAATAAAGCGTAGGGGGAATAAAACTGCAATGATATTTATCATTCTGTAAACAACTGGCAACTGAATCTTTAAAATAATGGTCGGGAATTAAATTAAGATTCACTTCTACCTCATTGGGGTGGAGAAAATATTTTCAGTTTAGGGGCAACCTTTGCAAAGAGTGATGTAGATTTTACAACTTACTGCCCGGGTATAAAACAGGTTGGATCGGAACCGCTGGATTTAAATTTTAATTCAAATCAATCCAAGGTAAATTTGGGCGGTATCTATTATGCGTGTAAGATGCGTAACGCCCTTTTTACGCCCAATAATCAAGCTGAATATTTGCCCTAATGATAGAGAATAATCGACATCGGGGGTAACATTGCTCTTGGGCAGTGGGACCATAACGGGTGACAGCGAATATGCTGCTTGCTTCACATCCCAGCCGAATCCCTTTTTTGATAAGGGGCTGTGTTTCAATTGGGCCATTGCTATAATTAATGGTCGATGCTTTACTATAAAGCACAAGGTTAGAAATCTACCCACATCGGTTGTATGTATTTATCAGCTGCATCTTACCCCTCTAAAGATAACTTACCAGTTTCCCTCCTGAGGCACCACCATCGTTATCTGTAAATAAAGCAGATGCATTATAAAGAGAACAATCTGGGCACGTTGCTGAACAGAATTAGATGAATACAGCCTAAATCAGGGGTAATTTAATCTAACCCATCCTGGCGGCAAACTGATCGGGACAAATTCTGGGTTTACACCCAATGGACTTTACTCTCCGTTATCGTAGGAGGGGAAAATTGGGCGCAATTGAAAACCAGCCTCTGACCAGACCCCCGTCCATTTCCGGAAAGGCCGAGTTAGATTAAAATTACCCAATTAAGTGTTAGTACCCAATGCGTGATAATTCACAGTCCGAGTGTTGCGTCCCCACTTTAGCAAGAACAGGAATATCCCAACATTATCCAGAACTGTGATTATCATCTCCCTTAGCAAAAGCTGCGAACAGTTGACAGAATTTACCACAGTCTCGTGACTTTCTGATGGTGACCTCGGAATACACTAAATCGGCATCAGTTTTGGTATCACCTAAACAAAAACAGAAGGAGAAAAAATGGAAATATGGATTAATTAAGATGGATTAAAATAAAGACGATACAGATGATAGATATATAGAGAAAGATAGAGAAAAAGAAAGGGAGAAATAGATATAAAATACATAAATTTCTGGAACATATACATATATATATATATATATATATATATATATATATAGATAGTAAAATAGATGAAAGGATAGATAGAGAGGTAGAGCGAGAGATAGGGTGTTAGAGACATAGAGAGAGAGAGAGAGATAGACAGACAGACAGACGGATACATATTTAGAGAGATAGATACATAGGTAGATAGTGATAGTTAGATAGATAGATAGATAGAGACAGACAGAGAGACAGATACATGGATAAATATTTAGAGAGATAGAATGATTGAAATAAATTAATCGATAGCAATAATAAACTGAGACAATAGTATTATTATTATGAATATAGTGCATATGATTAGAACATGTCATGCCCATCAGTTTACTAAGGATGATATCTAACAATTAATTGTATAGCTTTGATTTTAATGGACAATATTTGCCAGATGTACACGTTATTTGCCTTCAACTATATCGATCGACGTATATTAAAAAATTGGTTTTTTCATTGCAGTTTATTCCAACATTATTATTCAGGCCAATTACGATGCTCCGCATAAAAGCTAGATAAAAACCAGAAAAAGGGAAATTTTTGTGCAGCTTCTAAGGATAAAAATGATATTTAAACGGTGCCAATAGTGTTTCTGACATTTACAAATACTGATATCGTGGTACCAGTCCTATAACGCATCAATCGATTAAGACCCTTCCCAGATAACTTCTCACACACCGAAGACAATCGCTACCCTCATAGTAGTTATCAAACCCTATGAGATATACAAATTCCCCCAGCCAAGTAACAACGTCTTCTTACCTTCCATTGGCTTCGTGCCTTGTACTACACTGTAGATTACCTGATCAGAAGTAGAAGTTGTAGAGCGAGAAAAGAAACTGTGCTCAATGACATAGTTAATCAAGGAAGCAGTTAGATACCAGGCCCATCCTACAATTCATGATTGGAAATTTACTGCTGTGTTCACTGCTTTTAAATTGAAACAACTAATTAACCTGGTCAATACAATGTTACACAGTCCCGTGAGCAAAGGCATGAAGTGGCTTGGTCCCAGGCCACGGGGCTGGGCTGAGTTGCTTGCTTGTAAATGGGCTGACGGTGCGTAGCACAGTTGGATTCATTGTCCCCAGGTCATGCACCCGGATTTCAGCGAGAGGTCCACAAACTACAACCTATGCTTGGAATGTTTTTTTGTAATGGTGGGGAGGAGGCAAGTCCCCATCTCAATTTAGGACTCAAGATATTGTTCATTATATCTGATTGTCCGGCTCCTAGATTAACGCTTTTGGACCAGCACCCAGATGGCCAACTATCAATACCGCCAAAGAAAGAACCGTCAGCTACAGAAAAAGAAGAATGTGAAGAAGTAGAGGAAATAATGAATTCAAAATTAAAAGATAATGAGGGGTAGCTTTTTGTTTTGGCGTCAGAGCAGTTAGCATCACCTGCAAAGAGCACAGAGAGCTCAGTCTGCTGGGGCAACAGGAACATCCTTTACATAACCCACCAGCTTTTCTTTCCATGAATTTGGTTCTATCGGACCGTGCCAACCTCCGCAAATTATTTCCCTTCCTATGCTCGATCCACGCGATGCTTAATGTCCAGGCAATAAGATGTAAATCTAAACCTAGCGTAAGCTGAATGGATGCCATGAAGAAAGCTAATATCCATGAGCGATTTCCCCGTCCCGTCGCAAATTGGTGGAATATCATCGCAAGCCATGCAGAAACGGCCGTTTCTCCGACGTTTTCACCGAATTTGCGCTGAAGTTACGGTGGGATGCCGGGAAAACATCCAGGAACATTTTATCGCCAAAAATCTACGATATATTGTCACATGCATCAGTTCGTGCTTACCGGTATTTCGCGCTGATCCCACAACTGCATACTCGAAATTGGTCAGAGATGTTTCTTCATTCGAGGGTTGACATCCATTTCCAGTTGCCTCCCTTTGCACAAAAATGTTCTCACATATGAAACATTAATGGATCAACACCTCAAATCTCACTTTCAACAAACTGTTCCAAGATCATAGAATCATAGAAACTAGCAGCAGTAAGTTTACAGAAACACTTTGAAACCGCAATCATGCTTAGTCCTTGACCCCCTTGTTTTTGTCCGCAGCTCTGTTAGGTCATCATTGTCAAGTAGCGGCCCAAATCTCCTTTACAATTATTGATGGAGTCAGCTTCCACCACCTTTTCAGTTAGAGCGTTCCAGATCCAGACCATGCTGTAATTGATTAAAAAATCTCCTCATCTCCCCTCCAGCTCTTTTTGCAATGATATTGAATCTGTGACCTTTCGTTATTGACCCACTCGGCAGAGTGAATCGTTATTTTATCTCTATCTACTCTATCAAAACCTCTCTTCATCGTGAAAACCTCTATTAGGTCACTTCCTAACCTTCTGTGTTCCAAGTCCTAATTTCACAACCTCTCCTCATAAATAAAGCCCCTCATCTCTGGTAACATCCTGTAAAACTGCTCTGTACCCTTTCTACCCCTTTTTCATCTTCCCTGAAATGTGGTGCCTGAATTGTCCAGCTGAGGAATTAGCAGTGAATAACAAAGTTCGAGAATGTTTTCTTTGCTTTTATATTCTATGCCGCTATTTCTAAACACAAGTGACCCATAGGCTGCTTTGAACAGCTTATCAAATTCCCTGCCAACTTTCAGGATTCGTGCTTATGCGCACCATGGTCCCTACTCATCTACACATTTCAAAATCGTCTCATTTATTTAACATTGCTCAAGAAATTCGGGTCCCCACGGGTGAGTACACACGGGGTACTCACCTGTAAGCGCAATGGAAGCGCCGGTTTCATGCATGCCCTGCCCATGCGCAGGAAACCGGCACTTCCAGTCCCCTGAAAGAAGGGGTTCAGAGGTGGAACGCGTGCGCCGGAGAGGCAGCGTGTGCGCATCGATTTTACGTTTTTTTTGCAGGTTTCTCAGGGAGGGTAAGTCTCCAGGCGTTACACTTTTAAAAAGCAAGCGCAAGGCCTGCATTTAACAAGGTAAGTGGTGAATTAATTAAAATTAAAACATTTTCTCCACAGTTTTATTATTTTTATATACTTTAAAGAAAGGTAAGTTTATTTTTAGCCCCGTTAGAAAATGTAATTTTTTTTTTCAAAAAATTATTGTTTAAAATCGTTATTTCATGTTATTTATAGAAATTTTAAAAATGTGATTTTTTAAAAATTCATTTGAAGTTTTAGTGATGTTTTGCGGCTTATAGTATTTATAGGTTTGACAGCTATTCCTGTCAAACTTATGAATGAAGCATTCCCTGCTACCATTGGCTCTCCATGGCGCACGTGATCCAAGGGGACGCATCGAACTAACTGCACCCCTAAGGTATGCAAGCACTGCGCGCCGGCAGTTGGAGGAGGCCCAGGATCGGAATCTCACGCGGGCCCACAGCTCAACGGCCGGCGCGCAAGGTAAGTTCAGGTCGGGGGCTTGCGCCCATGGGAAGCTACCGACCCTAATTTCTGGGCCATTGTCTTTCCATATTAGTTCTCCAAAATTGCATCACTTCACACTTCTCTGCATTGTACTCCATCTGCCCTGCTTGCGCCCAATTAACCATCCCGTCTATGTCACTATGAAGACTACAACTATGATCATCGCTATCTACGACCTGGCCAAGTTATGTGTCACCTGCACATTTCACAATGATGCTCCCTACATCTTTGTCTTGGTCGTTTATAAAAATTACAGCGAGTAATGGACCCCAAACTGACACTTGGGGAACATTACTGCAAACTGCCTCCCAGTTTGATAAACAAACATCTACTACTACCCACTGCTTCATTTCACTGAGCCAAATTCCGTATCCATACCACCACGTTCCCCTTAATCCCATGGGCTTCCATCTTCTTAATAAGCCTCCTGTGTGGCAAATTGTCGAATGCATTCCAAAAGTCCATGTGTACAAGATCTACTGCTCCACCTTCATCAAAGTGCAGAAGCAGAATAAAGTTTCATTTGGAGAGGCATGGCTTAATCAAAGAGATCGAGCATGGATTTCTTAAATCGTATCTGACTGACTTGAATTAATTTTTCAATGAGGTAACACGGAAGGTTGATCAAGGTAGTGCAGCGGATGTTTTATAGTGAAAACTGGTCCCCCGTGGCGCGTGGGTCAATTATCAGAGGCCATTGAGTCAAAATCATTATCAAAAATATCTAGAGGGGAGACGAGGAGAATTTTTTTACTAAGAGTGTTGTTGCGATCTGAAACGCTCGACCCGAAAAGGTGGTGGAAGCTGTTTACCCCAATAATTTTAAAACAGAGTTGGACAGGTACCCGAGGATGAGCAAATTACAGGATTACGAAGAAAAAACTTTGATGGGGGACTAACTACGGCTGCTCTTTGAAAGAGCCAGCACAAGCACGGCGGGCCGAATGGCCTCCTTCTGTGCTGCAAGTTCCTCTGAATCTCTGATTAACGGTTACCAATAACATCCCCAACACTGATGTTAAGCTGACTGGCCTGTTCATGAAATAAAAAAGCAAAAACTAAAATAAAAGAATAATTTAGCTCTTATATACTGTAACCGTCTCAAACTGAGCTATGTCAGAGGTGAAATTTGAATTGGGCAGGGAGGCAAATCTGGGCTAATCGCACCTGCCGCCCATATACGCCCCGTCCGATATTCAGTTCCATTTGGGGCGTATAACTGGTGGCATTCTTGCCCGAGAGGAATTTCACCCCTTCAGTATATTTATGGATATAATTACTACTTACTAATATAAATATTTACACACTTACCCCTGTGGCTGTGAAACAATTGAGGAATTGTCTGGATAAAATAGGAAGAGACATACTTCAGCAAGTTGTGCAATAAATATTGCGCTCCTACTGCCTACAGTTGTCTTGGATTTCCTTAAATAATCTCTAAACAGCAAACATGTTCTATTAAATTAATTATAAACTCTGACAAACCTGCATTTATATCAATCATTACATAAAACAGAGCACGAATGCAGAAAGAGCGTCCGGAATTCTTTAAGATATCACCAAGCATTACAATTCCGCTATCAGGTTTCAAATTCTCTTACTAACCATGTGCCAGTTGTTGTTCTGCCCCTTGCCCAGATTTATACCTCTCAGAATGGTATAAGGGGGAAAATTTCCTCAAATCAGATAGCTGAGTTCATGATCCGAGCTTATCTTTGTAAAGAACTCTTCATTCTCCGGCCCACACTGTGCGACTTCCTTTACAATCGTACTGTTACAATTATAATATGGAGGGAATTGAACCCTGTCACGTGACTGTAGAGCGAATCGCTTGCCCGCAAGACATTGCTCACCTTGCTTCCTCTTCCGAAGTTTCAAGAAAATTATTGCAATCAGGGCAGCCATCAGAAAAAGTGGAAGAACTGATCCTGTGATCGCGATTGTGTGTTTTTGTGCTGGAATCAAACAAACATATTCCATGAATCACACAATACCTTCCAAGCATTACAAATTCAACCTCGCACCATATGCAAAATTAAAATTGCTTTTAAATCCTGCACAAATGGATTTGCTTTCGGCCCACCTCAGTTCGTCCACCCAGAAACAGTGTGCCATGGATTTGTCAGCTCTAGCTCGATTATTGCATTGCCTGCAATTCTGGGCTCCTAACCCACCAGGCACAAACACCAACTAACACAAACGTCCCTGTCCCAACAATAATTCCTACTCGTCATTGAGTCCATCTAGCTCCAATGTAACAAAATTAAACATCTTTTCCTCCTGTTAACTATATTTCTGATAGATCTCCTCCAATGTTATCTCTGTCTTTACATCCTTCACTCCGGAGATTTTTGGCCTATTGAGCATATGCATTTGCTTTATCACACCATTCGTGAATGTACTTTGGTGTTACCATCGCATAAATTCAATTTCCATCTCTGCTACACGCTGCTTCAAGCATCTCCACAGTTCCCATATTTGCAGCCTAGTTTTTGATCCACCCTCCTAAACTCTCCCACTATCTCGCTTTCTAAGCATGGCACTCCGTCGTATCCCTATCGATTTCACGTTCTAATGCGCCCGTGCGAAATTCTGCTAGTTTATTTCAGGACGATTTTCACCAAGTTACGTTTAATTTCTTAATCAGAAACTATACTTATCAATTTACACCTGACATGCGAGGTGTCCTTTAAAAAAGGTATAAATCATGCTAATTCAATATACTGTTGGCTTGGCCGAAAGAAAAATAGTTCTTAGAATCAGATCTAGCACAATGAATCTGTTACCTGGTGCCGTGAATTCGATATAATTGCTGGTTGTATGAAATATCCCTTCGTAGCTCCCTCTGTTGGTCGCTACACAGTGATAGCGTCCTCCATGGTCTATCTGGAAGGAATTGATAATGATCTCACTCCCATCCGTGTTTAAGTGATAAGATCCGCTGGTGTTTCCTAACTGTTGGTTGTTCAGGTACCAGCGGAAATACGGTGCAGTGCCTCTCTTCACCAGGCACTGGAGAACGAGACGGTCCCCTGCTGAAATCTCAGTTTTGTTGGTATTGTAAGTGAGGGAAGCACCAGCTACAGGAACTAAAGTAAAGCAAATTAGGTTAAAAGAGTAGAGAATTATTCTAAAAATTATAGTTCAAAATTGAAACCCATTCTGAGTACTAACTTAGACTAAATCAGAACATAAATTAGAATGCAGCAGGTATTGAAGGGAAGATGTACGTGCATTGGCGAAAATATTTAGTGCAGAAATTGTCCTTGTGTTGTTCAATCAACGATGTATAATATTAGTCCTAAATAATGGGCCGGATATTCCGATCCCTAAGCGTGTGTACGCGCTGGGTACACAACCGTAGGGACAGGGGAAAATTGGCCCAGTAATTCCTGTCACAACGCGTGAGTACGGATGGGATACTCACGGGTGTGCCCGGAGGAATTGCCGGTTTGCAGCATGCACAGCGCATGCGCTGAAAACCGGCATTTCATGCCCTCTGACCCAAGGGGTTAACAGGCAGAAAGCTTGCGATTTGTGATGCGGCGCGTGCGCGCTGAATTTCCTTTTTTTCCCCCCAGAGTTGTCAGAGTGTAAAGGCCTCCGGTTTTTACGCGTGGAAAAAAACAGACGTATGTAGTGGTTCGTGTAAATCGCCACTATATAAAAGAGTTTAGCTTCGACGAACTATAAATAAGTTGTTTATTTACCAGAACAGGATAATACAGCAGGTAAGGTAGCAGGTAAGATGGCTGACTGCAAGAGCACCATATTGTAGATCGCAGGATAATTACAGCAGGTAAGGTGGCTAACTGCAGGAACTCCATGTTGTAGGTCTTACGGTAGGTAAGGTAGCAGGTAAGGTGGCTAACTGCAGGAACACCATGTTGTAGGTCTTATGGTAGGTAACAGGTAAGATGGCTGACTGCAGGAGCACCATGTTGTAGACCTTGTCCCAGCGGGGACTCCACAAGGACTGCGTTCCCAGTCCCGTGGGGAACGTGTGGGGAGCCTCACGACCTCCTCACACTCGGCTCTATATTCCCGACGTCACGTGACCGCGTCATGACGTCAGCACGTTCACGTGCGCTTAGGCGGTCACGTGACCTGCGCCGTTGTCAGTGCATCTCCCCATTACGGAGGCTGGCCTTTAAGGCCGAGGTTACTAGGCCGGGCTGTGCCAGTACTTGCCGCGGGAGCGGAGAATCCCTTCGCTCCCGCTTGCCGGCTGATGCAGCCGAAGTCTCGATAGGCCGGGCTATGCCGGCGGCCGTCTTGGAAGCCCGAATCGGGCCGGCGGCCAGTACGCGTGCGTCGTGTGACGTCAGCGCGTTAAGTCGGCGGCCGACGCGCATGCGTCACGTGATACGTGACGTCAGCGCGTTAGGTCGCCTCTTAAAGGGGCAACAGCCCAACAGATAAGTTAAAGAGGCAACAGCCCTAACTGGTAAGTTATACAATTAAGTAAATTAAGTACATACAGTTAGGTTAGTTATACATACATAAATAAGTTAAGTTAAAGGGAATTATGTATATATCTCAATATAAAAGACAACCGTTGGGACCGCCACACGTAAGTATTTAGTTTTAAAGGTAAGTGGTCTTTTAGTACAATTTAGAAAAAAAAATTCCACAGGTTTATTATTTTTGAAGAATTTACAGTAAGGCAAGTTTAGTTTTAGACCCTATTTTTAAAAAATTTGATTTTTTTCAAATATTTGATTAATTGTTTAAAATATTTTTTAAAACGTATTTATAGTTAATATAATCAGTGGGATGTTTTTAAAAATTTCATTTAAAGTTTAAGTAGTGTTTTGGCAGCCCATACTTTTCATGAGTTTGACAGTTCTTACTATCAAACTCATGAATGAGTTTCCCCTCCCCTGATTGGCTGCACAGTGCTCACCTGATCCCAGCCGGCACATCGCACTAACTACGCCACTGGATCAGGTTAGCACATCGCGCCGACATCTGAACCGGGCCAGTGACAGGAAATGCAAGCAGGCCCGGGCTTCAGATGTCGGCGCGCAGGGTGAGTGCAGATCGGGGGCTTGCACGCGCGGCAAGCTCCCGATCCGAATATCAGGGCCAAGGTTTCAGGAATGCCAAGCGCATGCGCTGAAAACCAGCCTTCCCAATCTGTCCAGAATGCTCCTGACAGATCGGACGCCTGCCCTAAGTAGGGCCTCTGCGGGCGGATAGTTCCACTTTCTGGAGAACCTCCGCCCGCAGAAAACCCTTAGAAATCTTACTCCTGTTAAAAGCATTTATCATTTTAAAATACTTTAAAAAAAATATTAGTTTATTTTTAGCCCCGTAAAAAATTTAAATGAATTATTTTCAAAAAAATAATTTTTTCTTTAAAATATAAAATTTATTGTAATTTCAACCCATTATAAAAATGTGTTTTTAAATGTTTTACAGTGTTTTTGGGGTGATCTCCATTCATATATTTCACAGGTCTATCTTTCAAGTGATTGAAGGGAGATTCCCTTCTTTGATTGATTCACCATGGCCCACGTGATCCTAGGGACGCTTGCGAATCTGGGATACGTGGCCCATCCACATTTCGAGTTGGAGAGGCCCAGAACCGGTCACGTCTGGACCTCGGGAGCCCTCAGGTAAGTCCGTAGATTATTTCCAAATCTGAGGCTTCCGCATGCAGGAAGCCTCCGATGGGAAAATACGGGCCATTATTTCTGGGCATAACTCCGAAGAACAGGCTTTCGTCCAAAAGTCTAAAGTCTTCAACAGGACTGTATATCAAGCAGGGAATATAACAGGCGACATATAGCATTGTGATAATGACCAGATAAACCGTTTTTGTTATGTTGTTTGAGGGATGAATATTTGGCAGGGATAACTCCCCTACTCTTCTTCGAAAGAATGCCATGGGGAGTTTTACGCCCACGCAAGAGAGCAGATTTGGGTTTTGGTTTAGCGTCGCATCCGAAAGACCTCCGACAGTGCACTGATGTGTCAGCCTAGATTTACGTGCTCAAGTCCCTGGAGTGAGACTTGAACCTACAACTTTCTGACTCAGAGGTGAGTGTGCTACCCACTGAGCCACAGCCTGCAGTGAGCCAGCAGAACAACTTGGGCTGAGTTTCTAACGGAACAACTCAGGGGGTATTTTGAAATTTGCAAGATGGATAAAATGCAGGATGTGGAATGAACCGCCAGTCATTCACCACAGCCATTGTCCCTTCTCATTGAAGACAATGTAAGGAAACGTAGGGCGGGGGTTATAATGGGCGCACACTTCGACATGACCCATGTTTCACCTTCGCCTGCAGTTTCAATTACCCCCTTCAGAGAGACGCCTCACTCGGGCCTGAAGCCTGAGTGTTCGCCAATTCTCCAATAATATAGGGCTGAAACCTATATTGTCCAATTGAGCTTTAGGTATATTCGCAATAACTGTCGTGAAATGAAGGTCTAAAATTAATCGCCCCGAAGTTACTGCCTCAGGTACTAAACTTTGAAGGGTTAACCTGTCCGTATATCTTCCCTCAATGTGTCACTTAAACAGAGGGATTGGCTTCTTTAAAACTATAAATAACTGTAGCGGTTTATAGATCAATACTTGATGCGGTCATCTGATATTCCTTGTTCGTTTTTTGCTTTCACCTCTTTAATATAAATGGTGCAGTGCCTCATTTCAAACTGATGGATGTCAAAGAATAGGTTAGAGAAGGACCCTTTCAGTAATCCTTAATTGCACTCTGATTTCAGGAGCGTGCACTTTGGGGTAGCGACAACAGATGGATGTCAAGTAGATGTTACACCATCCAAGCTTACGGCATAAGCAACAACTCCCGGGCTGACCTGTCATTGAATCACTTGCTTCGTTCTGGTACAGAGGTATTTATAATAACGCACCTATCACTGAAACTGCAACGAATTCGCTGTGTAGAGAAAGTCCTGCCGCCTTGTTTGAAACCACACAACTGTAATCCCCTTGGGTGCTGCTGTTGACTGTTCCGACTTGGTAAGTAACTCTGGTTAGGTTGGACAACTCCCGGTAGAGTTCTTTATTCAGGTCTTTGTAGAAAATGTAGGTAATCGGGGTAGAACCATTGGACACTGTGCAGGTTAAGGACGCCGTGTCTCCTTCTAGTATCTCTTTACCAGGGCCGATTGCCAGTTCCGGTTTGGATACTGGAATTCCTGTAAATATATCGAATTGCTAATTACATTACTTTGGTAGAATTTGTAATGTTACCTTCAATATCAAATGAGGCTCTCAGCACAGTATACCACACCAATATTGGACGCCCATCTCCATCTTCTACATTGGCAGTAGTTGGAATAAATATAGGAAAGCCTGATGCTGGAACTACATTGATTCCTAATGCAGTCTACTTGAGACTAACCTACTATTTCCGGCCTGGTATTGATTCGTGCTGACTATGCTAATTTGTCTTGGGCGCTGGTGAAAAACAGGCAGTGGCGATAACTGAGCGCCTGATATTCAGTACTATTGCAGTCAATCACAGTCGACCTGAATTTCCGATCGCAGCCCTCCTGCGTGCGGATGCCTCGGATCTGAAAAAATCTACGCACATACTGGCTGGATCCGTATGTCCCAAGGCTTCCGACCCTGGTCCGCTCCAGTACGAAATGCGCAGAGGCCCAGGTATCACATGAGTGCATGCGAACCGCATGCGTACCGCATGCGCTCTTGGGATCACGTGGGCCATGGAGAACCAATCATAGAAGGGAATCCCCATTCACACTTTTGATAGGTCTCTACGCGTAGATCTGTCAAACGTATGAATGCGGATCACATTTAAATACAGTTAAACTTTAAATCAATTAGAACAATCACATGTTGAAAATTAGTTAAAATTACATTAAATTAAATTAAACAAAAATGTAATTTTTTTAAAAAAGTAATTAAAGTTTTTTACTGGCCTAAAAATAATCATACATTTTGAAAAGGTATTTTTAAATTATAAATGAGTGAAATGTTTTTATTTTTTTAAACTCTTAATGCTGGTAAAATCAGGTCTTACGCCTGCTTTTAACAGGCGTAAGATTTTTAAAGGTTTTCAGCGGGCGGAAGGTGTGCAGAAACCGTAACTCCCTGCCCGCAGAGGCACTTCTCCCGGGCAGGCGGACCTTGCAATCTGTCAAGAGGATTCTTGACAGGTCGCAAGTGCCGGGTTTTAGCGCATGCACTTCACATGCCTGAAACCGGCACTTGCAAGGCCCCTACAGATGCGTACACACCTCGTACACAACCGTGGGAGTCGGAAAATCCGGCCCACTGTATATCTGGTGCTAGGTATAACGGGCGGCCGATCAATACCGCCGGTTTTTCATAAACCCCCGAATCGATTTTCTAGTTCAGTAACTCTGCACTAATCCAGTAACATAAACACTACTCTACCTAAATGCAATGGTATCTGACGCCACTGCTCCACCTGGTAAATCATTCTATATTACAGCACTCGTCTACCTAAAGGACGTTCTTCTCATTTGTACCCTCTCGCTTTGAGTGATAATTATGCATTGATGATCCCTCCTTCCTGACTTCTGATTCAGAGGATATAACTTACCCTATTCGCTCTATCATCACCCTTACTTTGTAAAAATAAGCACTAATACTTGTCCTCTTAGCCTTGGGTTCTCTTTTAGTATAAGTCCCAGTAGCTCAAGACTATCCTGATCAATTAATGTTTCCATCAATGGCGCCATCCTGGTGAAAAAAACACCCCGTTTTCTATTATTTTAATGCTCTCTTTAGAATGGAAGTATCCCAATTGGACACTATCAGTGGCCTCACGAATGTTTTGCATATATATATAAATATTTATCTAAACTTGTACTCTATGCCCGGATGTATTCATTTATTTATTCAGTCCGTTTTAAACATATAGATAAGCCTTGTACCAGACTGAAGAAACGAATTGTGAGCAGGTGTTGGTAATTTTGTGGAATAAAGATGATAAATAATTGCAGTAAATTGTACTCACGTCTGACTGAAACTGAAACCTCATTACTCAGTTTCTTCATCTCGCTGTTCAACGTTGTTGCTACACACCGGTAAATCCCCGAATCTTCTGACCGAGATGTCTCCTTGATGTAATATTTGTTGCCTGCCGCTGTATCGAGAGCTTGTCCATCTTTGTAAAATAGGATTCTCAAAGGAGAACTGGAGCGAAATACCTCAACCGAGCATTCGAGTTGTAACTGTTGACCCTCAAATAATTGAGATTCGGACTCAGCCCTCAATTCCGGTTTGGAGAAGGCCTCTATAAAATAGAACAAAATATGAATTTGCCAACTAAAGCATCTATCACAGACTTAATTTATGTGTTAGAACAACACATGTTAATGATCATAACAGTGAAATAGAAACAGCGGCTCAGAGAAGGACCCTTACAATAATCATTGCTTGTGCTCTGCTTTCAGGACCGTGCATTTTGGGATAGCGACAGCAGATAGATGTCAAGGAAGATGTTACAGCTTCCCAGCTTACGGCACCTTTCAGGACCGTGCATTTTGGGATAGCGACAGCAGATGGATGTCGAGGAAGATGTTACAGCTTCCAAGCATACGGCACCTTTCAGGAGCGTGCATTTTGGCATAGCGACAGCAGATAGATTTCAAGGAAGATGTTACAGCTTCCAAGCTTACGGCACCAGCAACAATTCCCGGGCTGACCAGTTATTGAATCACTTGTTTCGTTCTGCTGCAGAGGTACGTATAATAACTCACCTATCACTGTAACCGCGAAGAATTCGCTGCGTAGAGGAGGTTCTGCCGCCTCGTTTGAAACCCCACAACTGTAATCTCCTTGGGTGCTTTGGTTGACTTTACCGATTTGGTGAGTAATTTCGCTTTGGTCGGACACCTCTTGGTAGATTTCATTACTTGAATCTTTGTAGAAAATGTACGTAATCGGGGTAGAGCCAGTGGAGACTGAGCAGGTTAGCGACACTGTGGCTCCTTCCATTAACTCTTTACCAGAGCTGATTGCCAGTTCCGGTTTAGATACTGGGATTCCTGTAAATATATCCACATGTTAATTACACTGCTTTGTTAGAATTTGTGGTGCTACTTTCAAAGTGAAATAGGGCTTTCATCATAATAAAGCGCCTCGTCATTTAGGTTACCACACCAATATTAGGCGCCCTACTCCATCTCCTACTTGGGCAGTAGGCGCATTTAATAGAGGAAATCGTGATCCTGGAACTACAATGATTCCTACAGCAATCCACTTATGAACACCCTACTATATTTAGCCTGCTCCTGATTCCTACTGACTCTGCTAGTCAAAGGCAGGAACGCTGCACTATTCCAGAACCATTAATACTATTCTGCCTAAAATTAATGGTATCTAACTCCACCGCTCTACCTGGCAAATGATTCTGTGTTTCAGCAATCGTTTCATAAAGGAAGTTTTTTTCTAAACGCTACCCTCCCGCTTATATTTTTGATAATTAAGCATTGATGGTGCCTCCGTCCTGACTTCACATTCAGAGGACATAAGTTTCCCTGTTCGCTCTATCATCACCCTTACCTTGTAAAAACACTAATAAATGTCCACTAAGTCTTGGTTACTCTTATAGTATCAGTCCCAGTAGCTCAAGCCTATCCTGATCAATAAGTGTTTCCATGGATGGCGCCATGTTGGTGTATTAACACTGCCCGTTTTCTATGATTTAATGTTCTTTTTAGAAATCCAGGCCCCCAATTGCACATATTATCTGTGGCCTAACGAATGTTTTGTATCAACATACATATATTTATCTACTATTCATTTATTTATGCAGTGCGTTTTAAACATATAGGTAAGCCCTGTACCAGAATGAAGAATCCCATTGTGTGCATGTGTTGGTAATTTAGTGAATGAAAGATGATAAATAATTGCAGTAAATTTTACTCACGTCTGACTGACACTGAAACCTCATTACTCAGTTTCTTCAACTCGCTGTTCAATGTAGTTGCTTCACACCTGTATATCCCCGAATCGTCAGGCCGAGATGCTTCCTTGATGTAATAGTTGTGGTCTGCCGCTGAAATGAATGCTTGTCCATCTTTGTAAAATACGTAACTCAAAGAAGAGCTGGAGCGAGGTACTTCAACCAAACAAACGAGTTTTAGCTGTTCGCCTTCAAATAATTGAGCTTCAGGCTCAGCCCGCAGTGTAGGTTTGGAGAAGAGCTCTAGAAAATTGAACAAATATGCATTTGAATGCTCGTTTTGAAAAGTCAAAGATAGAGTTATGATTGCCAAGAGGTAACGGAATGGAAGGGGTACCCGAGGCAGCAGAGACTCAGAGATTTGCTTCCCCACGCTGCTGAAATTAGAGGTGAGAGAATTCATGTTTGGCCGCTTTGAAAAACCGATGGCAGCAGATTGGTCATCCGTTCTGTACACAGCCCAATTTCTATTCCATTGACTGCCGATCTGCTTTTGCACCCATAATTTTAACTGTTACCCCCATAAGTGATACGACATTGTCTGACTAAACACCCTGTTGTTCCTGACCAGGTTCTGCTCGGTGCTGTATCAGACAGACGGAAACAGAGGTGATAATTTTGCCTTCGGTCATTGTGGTAAAACGTGCGCTATTGAATCTTGGGCCAATTGTACACCACGCACGATAATCCTGTCCATTGAAGACGTTGGGAGGCAAAAACTGGCGGGACATATAATGGGAGGAAAATTCATTGTCGCCCATTCCAAACTGTTGTAGGAACTAATATTACCCACTATGAATCGGCACTGGTCCTCAAACATTGAAGCTTTTACAAATGTGGTTTTCAGCAAATGCAAGGATTTTGTAAGAGCCACATGGCGTTATGATTTAAACAGATCTGCTCCAAAACTGATTTATTACGTGACAAAATTATTTACGAGGCTGGATCCTTCCAGTATGTTTACTTAACTATAATTGCCTGAAGAATTATTTAAATGAAAGATGAACAATAAATACAGCTGGTTGTCCTTACCTTTGACCGAAATGTACACCTCATCACTCTTCTTTTCCATACCGTGGTAGACCGCATTTGCTTCACACTGGTAATTCCCCGCGTCGTTCAACGAAGCTGCCCCCATGTGCTTAAATTCGTTGGATGAACTCAAGCTCAGAACTTCGCCATTTTTGTAAAATGTGTATCTGAGCACAACTTTGGACAAGAATTTTTGAACAAAGCAGGTCAATTCCAAATGTTGTCCTTCAAATATTTCAACTGCAGGCTCAGGCGTCAGTTTAGGTTGGGAGAAGACTCCTGTGAAAACAGAATCTGTATTGACAGATAACGGTTCCTATCACAGAGTTAAACAAATTGGAGACGTTAATAATCAGAGCAAGGTAATAAAATAATCGCCACCAGGGGGCAGTCATACTGAACGATACCCTGGATAACCCGCAGCTCTAATGTGGAACGCTAGAATAGGCAACATTAATATATTGTAATGGAAGTCTTCTCGTATTGTTGCTTGCGGCAAAGTTATTATATCTGCTGAAACAGAAAATCTACGCTGGGCAAAACATATAGTTCAGCATGAATCCTCCAGTGCAACTTTTCTCTCTTTGTCACTCCCTGCTGTGTCCCGCCATTTAGTATGACCAGGGTGTATTCCCTAAATGTTCACAGCTACATCGCTCTGTTACCAGCCAGGCCCCAGCTCAGTTGTCAACATCTGAAATTATAAAGACTCGGGGTTCTCGTGGCCAGGGCGATGGATCTGTGATGATATCTCGCACCCGCTGTGGCGACAAGGATATCCAAAGGGACCTTCTCCCAGATTTTATTAGGTGTCTGTGACTAAGCTCACGCCAAATACGTAAGGGAAAAGAGCAAAAGAGAGGGGCGAGGTGCACAAAACGTATTCTATCCTTCCACAAAGTCCGTCAGCGAACACACCACTGTTGTTCCAGGAACTCAAGAGGACCTGCCAGTGATTTTTGTCAACACCTCTTCCTGGTTGTTGAGGAGAGGCAACATCATAGGCCGGTTTCGTGGGTGAAAACTCCCCGTCAGTCTCTAGATGCGGCAGTGTGATAAAGTGGGTAGCTGCCAACTGATCCTCCGAGGTGGGACAGGAGGAGAAAAATATCTGCCGGCGCTGGCAGGGGAGGAAATCCACCCTGGGTTAAATATCGGCTAAAGTGGCACTTTTTAAAATAAATATTATATGACCTAACGGGAACAAATTCTTCTGAGATCCTGCTGCTATGTTTAATTTTGTCCAGATTCAGAATTTATCGGATTGTACACCTGTAATATGGAAACATATTCAAAAGGTTGAAGTGTTGCATACGTACCTTGAACTTGAACATGAACACTTCGAGACTTCTTATTGCCAATAGTACAAAGGTAGGATCCGCTGTCTTTTGAACTATTGACTCTAATGCTATACCGGGCATTCCGATAATTCAACTTCATTGAGTGGATCCTTCTATTGCCTTTGCAAAAGTAAACATCCTTTTCCCACCAATGATACTTGCTGCACTGACAATTCAGATCCAGAGTATCTCCTTCCAAAAGCGAAGTTGGGTCGGCCTGTAAGGTCACATCGCCATCTATTGTTGGGAGCAAATTTCGCGGTTATAATTTATCAAAAGCTTAACTCAAACTTAGAACTGCATCTCCAACAACCAAAATACATTGGACACGTTCTATAACCCCAACCCCAACTCCAATCCAGTCCGCGACAAATGAAGAACAGAAAGCAAGCAGTGGTCAGTTGATGTTGAAATTACCGATTGCGGCAATTAGGGTTTATTGACATCGTTCTCCGCGTACAGCACTTCCTCACCATTTGGCCCAGCTCTTCTTATGGTGGAAGTCTGTGAATAAACTATGTTGGCTACAACAGTTTAGGTAAATTCATCGACACTTTTTCGGGTACTGAGTGACGACTGAACGTGAGCCATGTGATGGGAAATTGACAGTTCTGTAGAGGCTGTGTGGGGACTGATATTAATAACTAACACATTTTCTAAGAAAC
Source organism: Somniosus microcephalus (assembly GCF_052327205.1). NCBI lineage: Eukaryota > Metazoa > Chordata > Chondrichthyes > Squaliformes > Somniosidae > Somniosus > Somniosus microcephalus. The sequence goes on along the minus strand of NW_028225187.1, from coordinate 25,459,331 downwards.
TTTACTGTAGAATTGGCTTCGTTTCCAGTCATCTCAGTGTAGGGTAATTTCACCTCTAAGGCCAGAGCGCTATGCAATGTTTAAGGACCTGCTGTTGTCTTTTACTATGAAAAGAGATTACGGCATTAACTTACATTTATAGAAAGCCTTTAACTAAACAAAATATGACGAGTGCAGACAAGAATAACCCAGGCCGCTGCAGGATTCGGGGTTGTGAGGGCGGTGCCAAAGATCAGATTATTGCTCTCTAGGAAGGTAAGGCTACGTTCCTTCTCTATCAGCTTAATAGAGTGACTGGGGAGGGGGGTATACTTTAGGTGGCAATGAAGCAACGTTTTTACTGATTGTCTAAGGCAAGGTTTTCGGGTGTTCGGGTGCTCAACCGAGGACGTTAGAGCTCATCCAAGACACAGAGCTACAATATGTGTCCTGCGCCTGGGGGTTAAGCAACGCCTCAGCAGAGCATGGAATAGAAAATTCGGTGATAAGGATCAATTATCGCTTTCAGAACCCGTCGTATATTTATGCCGTTGATTTCAATACTAGGAAACTCTGGCGGATTCTGTGAGTAAACTTCCATCCTCCCAACCAGAAGAAGTGCATCCAGCTGATTTTTCTTTGAGAGTCGCCCAGCAAGCATCGAACATCCTCAGCATCGAAGCTCTGACCACGCTCAATCAGCTCCGATGGACGGGTCACATTGTCCGCATGCCCGATACGAGACTCCCAAAACAAGCGCTCTGCTCAGAGCTCCGGCACGGCAAGAGAGCCCCAGGTGGGCAGAGGAAACGCTTCAATGACACCCTCAAAGCCTCCTTGAAAAAGGGCAACATCCCCACCGACACCTGGGAATCCCTGGCCCAAGACTTCACAAACTGGAGAAGAAGCATTCGGGAAGGCCCCGAACACCTCGAGTCTCTTCGCCGGGAGCAAGCGGAAGCCAAGCGCAAGCAGCGCACAATAACCCAAGCACCCCACTCACCCGTACCTTCAACCACTGTCTGTCCCACCGGTGACAGAGACTGTAGGTCCTGCATTGGACTAATCAGTCACCGGCGAGCTCATTTCTAACGTTGAAGCACGTCATCCTCGGTTCCGAGGGACTGCCTGAGAAGAAGTAGAAGACGGGGTGCCAGGGTTCATTGTGACCATAAGTGAAGCATTGCCCCAAATCTTCTTGGCCTCAGCTATTTGCCTGGCTCAGCTAAACGCTATCATCCATTAGTAACAAATTCGCCTAGGATGGAACGGTCTTACGCTGGTCTCCACAGGGCAGTAACAGGCACACAACTGTAGGCCGGACAGCACTGCTGCTAGTCTCATGTTAACTGTCAAATGGGAATTTAGTTTGCGGCCCAAAACCAGCAATTGAAAGGGCTCCAGGACCTAAGATCGGCAGGCTAGGGTTTGGATGGAAGACGTGAAATCAAATAACCACTTGCCTTTTTCTCACTTTAGGCTGCTCACGGATCCACGCAAAGTATTTGTTTGGCAGATTCTCCTTTTGCAAGCTCGAACAGCAGTTACCGTTAGATTCCCCTCTCTTGGGGTCTACAATTGCCAAGTGAATAGGAATATTTTGCGAAATACCTGCACACCCCTCCAGACTTTCCTTCATGCTTACATAGTATTACACACTTATCACAGCATAGAAACAGGCCATTTGGTCTAACAGGACCATTAATGTGTAACTGCTCCACAGGTGCCTCCTTTCACCCTTCTTCATCTAACCAGTTCAACATATCCGGATACTGCTTTCTCCTTCATGTGTTTATCTCAATGGCCCAGAAATTCGGCTCCCCACGGGTGAGTACGCACGGGGTACTCATGCGTAGCCCCAACGAAAGTGCTGGTTTCGTGAATGCACAGCGCATGCGTGGGAACCCGGAACTTCCGTTCCCTTTGTAAGAAGAGGTTGACAGGTGGAACAAGTGCACCGGAGAGGCAGCGAATGCGCATCCAACTTACCTTTTTTTGCAGGTTTTCCCGGGAAGGTAAGGCTCCAGCAGTTACACTTTTAAAAAGCAGGCGCAAGGTCTGCTTTGAACAAGGTAAGTGATGAATTAATTAATATTAAAACATTTTTTCCACAGGTTTATTGTCTTTAAATACTTTAAAGAAAGGTAAGTTTATTTTTAGCCCTGTTAGAAAATGTAATTAATTTTATCAAAAATTAAAATTATTGTTTAAAATAATTATTTCATGTAATTAATAGTTATTGTAAAAGCGTGAATTTTTAAAAAATGTATTTGAAGTTTTAAATTTGTTTCGGGGCTTATAGTATTTGGAGCTTTGACAATTCTTCCTGTCAAATTTATGAATGAAGCATTCCCTGCTACCATTCCATCTCCATGGCCCACATCATCCCAGGGGACGCTTTGAACTAACTGCGCCCCTGGGATATGCAAGCACTGCGCGCCGGCAGCGACCCAGGATCGGTATCCCATTCGGGACAACATCTCAACCGCCAGCGCGCAAGCTAAGTGCAGGTCGGAGGCTTACACCCGCGGGAAGCCTCCGACCTGAATTTCTGGGCCATTGTCCCTTAAATAGCATCTATAGTATTTGCCTCGACTAATCCAAATGGTGGCGAATACCACTTTATAAGCAGCCTCTGGTTATTTGCCCATATGCAGGCCTGCTGATAAAATTATGGGGACGCACACGTAATCGCTCAGCAGCGTTAGGGCACTAAAATTAAACGCAAAGGCCTAGAAATTCAGTATAGCCACTTTTGGGGCGGTAAAGTCGGGCGGGCGCTAAAGTTTGCGCCCGCCGGAAAGTGGAGGCCACTTCGCCGATATTCAGTAGCTTTGGCCAAGGAGTTTGCTCGAGCGCTAAAACTGGCGTTGCACCCCTATCTTTAGGCGCTAAGCCGGCGGTGCAGACTGATACCGCCGAGGCCGGGCACAGCGCAGGTGCGGTCATGTTTTGATTGACAGCAGACACCCTGGCGCTGGCCAGCTCTTAAAGGGGGAAGGGTCGACTTGGTCTGCTGCCACGACCTGGATACTGCAGCCCTCCAGCTAGGCCTAAACACTGCTGCTGGAGAGAAATAGCACCAGCAAGGATGCAGAGGGCCCGTGAGCGAGCGCAGCGCTTCTCTGCCCATGATTTGAAGGTGCTGGTTAGGGCTTTGGAGAAGAGAAGAGATATCTTGTTCCCGGACAGTGGCAAGAAGGCTCCCAAGAGGCTGTACAGGAGAGCCTGGAGGGAAATCGGCCAGAGGGTCACAGCCAACAGCGATGTCCCCAGGACTGGTGACCAATGCCAGAAAAAGTTTAACGACCTCACTCGGTTGGTCAGGGTGAGTACCCTTTCCAGTGTCCTCCTCATCCTTGCATGTGCACCTGACATTATGGGCAAAGGGACCTCAAAGGCCTAATGGCCAGCCCTCCTCCAGCAGCTATGGCACTGGCATGAACATCAGTAGCACTTTCTGCACATTACACACTGGCCAAGCTATTCGACCATGGGAGGCAGTGCACACAACAACAGGGCACCACACTGGCCAAGCTATTCCACCATGGGAGGCAGTGCACACAACAACAGGGCACCACACTGTACTTAGAAGCCGTCCTTTCTCTTGCAGGCCAAGCTGGCCGAGAATCTGAAGAGCCAGACTGTCACCGGGGGAGGCCGTGCCCAGTTCCAGGAGCTCAGTGACCTGGAGGAGCGTGTGGGTCGACTCATGGGTGCCCGGGTGATTGGCCCCGTTGCAATTGGAGATGCCGACCCTGTGCTGGGCCCCAATGGTAAGGACGTGACCGTTTGGACGTCTCTCGTTCCACTTGCGCTTCAGATCTACATCCTTTGTCACTGTCCGACCAATGCGCATTATGCCACCACTCATGCCTCCCTCGCTGACGCCCTGTCCTCACTCTAAAGCTACTCTTGTGCCTTCCTGCTTTCAGCTGGTGAGGAGGAGGTCCCTGAAGCTGCAAGTGTCAGTCCCTCAGAAGAGGAGGATGACGAGGAGCAAGAGGAAGGCGGCACATCGGGGGAACCCTCATCCGTGCCAGGGGATGGCAATGGAGGGGACACGTCTTGCCTGGAGGAGAGCCAGGGGGAAGTTTTGCAGGGGGGTGTAGCTCCTGTGCCCAGTGGCGTCCAGCCACGCGGGAAGGTTCGGGCAGCACGGCTGCCTTCTCCCCAGAGGGGGGGGAAGTGTTGCAGGGGAGTGTAGCTCCTGTGCCCAGTGGCATCCTGCCACGCGGGAAGGGTCGGACAGCTCGGCGGCCTTCTCCCCAGAGGGGGAAGTGTTGAAGGGGAGTGCAGTTGCTGGGCCCAGTGGCGTCCAGCCATGCGGGAAGGGTCGGGCAGCTCGGCGGCCTTCTCCCCAGAGGGAGAGTCCTGCCTCCAGTCCGGAGATGGTCCTCGCCCAGGAGGTGCGCCTCCTTGATCAAATGTCCGCGGACTCGGATCGTCGCCACACCGAGTTCATGGGGGTTGTGGCACGGTTGCCTGAGGCCATTGAGTCCCTGGCTCATAGTGTGGCCGATTTCGGGGCCTCACAGGCCAGGGGTTTCGAACAACTCGCGGCAGCACAGGCCAGGGGTCTCGAACAATTCGGGGCATCACAGGACGCGAGTCGGGCAGAATTCAGGGCACCACAGGACGCAAGTCGGTCCGAATTCAGGGCAGCACAGGCAGCGAGTGGAGAGTTGACGAGTGGTGCCGTGCAGTCACTGGCTGGTCTGATGCGGGCACAGCCCAGGGCAGTACGGGCACTCACTGCTGCCACACTCGCTGTGTCACGCATGCATCGCCAGGGCACTCGCCGCGCTGCTGCAGCACAGCGGTCTGGCCTTCACCAGATTGCTGCGCTTGCTGCAGTGCCAGCCCGGCCGACTGCCAGTGTCTCTGGCGACCAGCGAGCGCCTGGCATCAGCCAGCTTGCCCCCATTGCTGCAGCTGCCACTGCCACTCCTCCAGCAAAGCTGCGACGAGCTGCTGGAGAGACTGATGCTGCCCAGCCACAGCTGCAGCAGTCAGCAGCCGGCCCCTCCAGGGCCGGAGCTCGTCTAGGCCGACCCCCAAGGGCATCTGCCGTCACGCATTGTGCCCCTCAGGAGCCTTCCCCCAGCCTTGCAACACCCACAGGGCCCAGGTTGAGGCGGAGCAGCAGGTCGGCCAGGGGCCGGAAAAGCCTGGACAAGGACTCGCCCTCTCGGCACACAAAGTAGAGTGTGTTGCCAAATGTTTTTTTATATGGGGGTGTTTGTGTTCTGTATGGGGGGGTTTGTCTTGGTAAGGCCGAGGATGAAGGCCATTTGGATGGACAAGTTTTGTTATTCCTCCCCAGGTTGTGGGAGTGAGATATGTTTTTGGCTGTTTTTTGGGGGTCTTGTCTGTTTTTGGGTTTCATGTGGGAAGGGCCCGGAGTTTGTTCAATAAAGCTTTTTATTTATTCAGCTTGTCCATGTGTGATGTTTCAAGTGGTTGTTGCGTTAACCGGCTGAGGGCTTGCGGAGTGGCTGCATTCATGTGCCTTCATTGCCACAAGCCATTCCCTGACAGGGGGCCTAGAAGTGTCGTTCAATAAGCCGCCGATGGGCGGCCCTTGGACCTTGTGGCTCCCTCCTGGGCTGGTACTCCCCATCCTCCTCCTCCTCATGGTCCTCCTGCTCGTCCTCCTGAGGTGGTGGTCCAACGTGAGGTGGCAGTGCCTGAGTCCTGCGGATAGCCAGGTTGTGCAACATGCAGCAAACGACGACGAACTGGGAGACTCTATCCGGCGAATACTGTAGAGATCCGCCGGAACGATCCAGGCAGCGGAACCGTTGCTTGAGGACGCCAATCGTTTGCTCTATGATGTTCCTTGTGGCTTGATGGCTTTCGTTGTATGCCTCCTCAGCAGGGGTCCTGGGCGCGCGGAGCGGGGTCATGAGCCATGTACACAAAGGATAGCCTTTGTCCCCGATAAGCCATCCTCTTGGGGGAGGCTGTGCCTGGAACATGTCAGCCACAGTAGTCTGGCGCAGGATAAATGCATCGTGGCTGCTGCCTGGAAAGCGGGCATTGACAGCTAGGATGCGCTGCCTGTGGTCACACACCAGCTGTACATTGAGGGAATGGTAGCCCTTCCGGTTGTGGTAATCCTCGGCATTGTCGATAGGTGCCCGCATAGCCACATGCGTGCAGTCAATGGCGCCCTGCACCATGGGGAAGTCGGCGATCCTCGCAAATCTGACTGCACGCTGCTCCTGCCTCTCTAGGGTCATGGGGAAGGAGATGAATTGGTGTCTCCTTGCGAAAAGGGCATCGGTGACCTGCCGGATGCAGCGATGCATGGCGAACTGGAAGATGTTCGCTATGTCCCCAGCAGCGGCTTGGAAGGAGCCGCTTGCATGAAAGTTCAGAGCCACCGTGACCTTCACTTCCACCGACAGAAATGTCCTGCACATCAGCTGTGGGCGCAGATCTCTGTGAAGCAGCTGGCAGATCTATGCAACCACCTCCCTTCTGAAGCACAGCCTCTTAACACAATGCACGGCAGTAATGGTGAGAAAGGACACCTGCTGGCGGTATTCCCTGAGTGGGTAAGGCCTATGTTGCTGACGCCTGATGGCCCCTCTGCGTCTAGGCATGGCTGCCCCTCTCACACAGCGTCTGCGAGCCCTTCACACAATGCTGGAACTGAGGGTTGGAACCCCATGCAGCCCCCATAATGTACTTGCAAACAGTGAAATCACAATGATTCAAATTTCCAAGCTCTAGCCAGAAGCCAAAAATACCTCTCCTATGTTGGCCCAAATCAGTAAGGTCTCTTCCTTGGTCTCTGTCCAGAAATCCGTAGCACTAAAGTCATTGCAGCAAAATGGCTGGCCTTTATAGTTCAGTCTAAGTGCCCTTTAATTAGCGCTCCCCGAGGCCCGCAGGGCCTCTGCTGCGTTCCACTTCACAGTTCTTAACAGCGCCATGCCCACATTGGGCGGGCGCCACTGAAGTTCCGGTTTGGGGCGCACAAACGGCGTTGCATGACGAAATGATGTCATAAGCTGCACGCGCAGCTGAGCGCGCGCAAACACTTTGCGCCGGCGCTAAATGTCAACTGAAGTTGGGCGTAGGCGCAGATCGGTCAGCGCCCGGGCGCTAGGTGCCTAGCGCTCGAGATCTACTCCTCTTATGGCGCTAACGGCTGGCGAACGCAACTGAATTTCTAGGCCAAAGTGTCTACAAGGACAATTCCTCAGCCTTCCCAGGAGTAACCAAGATGGATCCTCCCCTCATACTTTTTTAGGCAGGCACTCGAAGCCTGTACAATTAAGCACTTGTTTAATTTTGTGACATGAACTCCAGATACTTGACAAAAGTGAACACATCTGAATGTTTTCCAAATAACCGCAATTATTTCCCAACTGCAACAGAATTTTCCTGTCAAAAGAATGTTCTTCATAACCTTCCCATCATTTAGCAGCCAACCAACCTTCAAATTCGGTGAAAAATAACACAGCCAGTAACAAACCTGTTACGGTGACATCTACTTTCGGAGAGACCCACTTCCTATAGAGTATTTTCAGCTCACAATGATACGATGCTTCATCTGATTTTGTCGCTTTTTCTATGGTGTACCCAGGTAGAATTGTTTTTGCTATTAACTCTTCATTTCGATACCACAGAAAATCCTTGCGACCACTCCCTTTACCGTAAGGCACCAAACACTTCAGTAAAATGTTTTCACATCTTGGCGTGGCTTCCAGAGTTAAAGCCATATCAGAAGCTGGAAATATGTGAGAAAGATAAAATAAGTAAATACTGGAATATATTAAAGAACATGTATCAAAGCCGGAGGACAATTGTCTTTAAACTGCAGCGCAGCATCCGGGTCTAACGCTATCACCTCAGCAACTTAAAAGTCGAAAATCCAGAGAACTCTTCCGACATCAGAACGTCACGTGCTCCTTTCTATGTTGACCTGACATCCCCTTAACCTGTCCTTCGCACTTTTATTCAAGGACCTTCAGTTCGAGACCCGATCGATTCCACAAATTAGGAAGTAGCTCAGTCCTCTCTCAAGGACCGTTTGGTGTATGTTCATCATGTATGAAGAGACTAAAAGAGCAAGAATAACAACAGAAAATGCTGGAAATACTCAGCAGGCCAGGCAGCATCAGTGGAGAGAGAAACAGAGTTAACGTTTCAGGTCTGCGACCCTTCAGGGACTGTTCTGCTTTGAGCGGAGCAGGTTAAGTGGAGATTTAATTCAGTTGTTCAAATTCAGGAGGGATTTTGATAGCTTAAATGGAGAGAAACGGTTTCGACTAGCAGGAGTGTCGGTAAGCAGAGGACACTGATTAATTAGCAAAATAATTATAGAAACATAGAAGATAGGAGCAGGAGTAGGCCATTCGGCCCCTCGATCCTGCTCCGCCTTTCAATGAGATCATGGCTGATCATCCAAATTCAGTACCCTGTCCCTGCCCTCTCCTCATATCCCTTGATCCCTTTAGCCTTAAGAAATATATCTAACTCCTTCTTGAATATATTTAATGAAGTGGCCTCTACTGCCTTGTGTGGTAGCGAATTCCACAGGTTCCCCACTCTCTGGGTGAAGAAATTGCTCCTCATCTCAGTCCTAAATGTCTTACCCCTTATCCTTAGACTGTGACCCCTGGTTCTGGACTCCCCCGCCATCGGGAACATCCTTGCGGCATCTAGTCTGTCCAGGCCTGACAGAATTTTATAGGTTTTGATGAGATCCCCTCTCAATCTTCTAAACTCCAGTGAGTATAAGTCCAATCGACCCAATCTCTCCTCAATCAGATGAAAGAGCAGGAGATTTCTTTTAACGAAGCGTGTTTTTAAAGTTTTAGAACATACTGCCAGAAAAAAAAAGTGGTGGGAGCAGATTCAGTTGTAATTTCAAAAATGGAATTAGATATACACTTGAAGGGGAGAAAATGTCATGGCTATGTGTTAAAGGAAGGGGAGTGCGACTAATTGCATTGCTCTTTCAATGAGCCAGCACAGTTACCATATGAACCTGAACAAGGCCGTCTTCTCTGCTGCATGTGGAGTCAAGACTTTAAAATCGAGGCCTCACCGACTGTTCAGGTGCCTCATGTATCAGTCGGAAAGCCCATTGAACGACACCAAGAGTGGGACGTTCATGGAGTTTTCTCCTCAGCCTTGTTTACTCGGGCAATAGCAAACTAATCAATTGGTCATTGATCCCATAAGTCTGTGTGGAAACAAATGGGAATTCTCTCGGACTTCTATCAACCCGCCTCTGTTACTCCGGCAGGTATGCAACAGAAATTGGCGGCAATGGACCGGCCTCCCGGTACAGACCCCACCGGAATTTCTCTTCTCTTGAAGGGAATGGAAATGAAAATTACGCGTGATTTAAAACGGGCGGGCAATTCGAAATCATCCAATTTTAAAGTGCGATAAAAGTTAAATTTAAACCCACTTGTGTATAAATTGGTCTTGGAAGGTAACTTAAAATGGACGACATCGAATCAGCTGCCCAATTTACTCTGAGCCTCATGTTCTTTCCCATTGATTACCGCCCAAGCTGATTTATAACAGGGGGGAAAATTCGGTATCGCCCCATTTGGGGTGCCGTTATCGGCCGTGCGCGAAGTTCAGCACCTGGCTCTAATTATCGCCTTTGACAGCAAACTTGGCTTTTATCACCACTGCCGGTGATTGGAGCGCTAAATCAGGCGTTTCACACCTGTCTTAAGGCGCAAACACTAAGGAGTGAGGCGCTACCTCAGAGTGCTGGCGGAGCAAGCAAAGGCGAATCAAAATAAACTTGCAAAGTGCTGCTCAGTACTCAAAACTCCTTCACACAGCGTTGAATCTCTCCAGAAGTCTCTCGCTCTCTCAGACTGCGTGGTGCAAAATTGTCAGCGACAAAAAAAGGCAGGAAGCGGTCGCCTTTAAATAACCTTCCCCGATACCTTTCTGAGAGCATAACGCTCCCATCAGACTGTTGTTGCTAGCAGCAGGCGGTAAGGCAGCGAGCACCACTCAATATCCAGTCCAGGGTGCTAACGGGGCGTTGTGCACTCGACTGACATCACAATCTGCCGGCGTAAGAGATCGTGGTGGTAGTGTTTCACACCGCCACAAATTTCTAGTTAATTTTGCGTGTGGCACAAACATCACCACGCCCGGCCGCCGGTTGCTTTGCACCCCAATTGGTGCCCTCTTAAGGTGCTAATGGGAGGTGGAATCAACTGAATTTCCCCCCCTCTGTGCCTATTGGGTGCCCAGAAACATCTACCCATGGTCGTGTATATCTAGAACCATATCAACTTACAACACAGAAGGAGGCCATTCGGCCCACCATGCTTGTGGTGGCTCGTTGAAAGCTGTCCAATATATTCCCACACTCCAGCGTTTTCCCATTAAATCTGTAAATTAGTCCTCTTCCAGTATATGTCCAATTGCCTTTTGAAAGTTCCCATGGAACATGCTTCCACCACCCTTTCAGGTAGTGCGTTACAGATCGTCACATACCCTCCATGCAAAAACAATCTCCTCAGTTCTCCTCTTGTACTTTTGCCAATTAATTTAATCCCACGAACTGTGGCTACCGACCCACTGGCCAGAGGAAGAAGTTTCACCCTACTTGCTTTATCAAACCTCCTCACGAATGTTGATACCTCTATTAGGTCTTCCCTTAACCTTATATTCTCTAAAGAAAACAATCCCAGCTTCTCCAATCCCTCCAGATAACTGAAGTCCCTCATTCCTGTATCATCGTGGTAAACGTTCTCTGCATCCACACCAGGGTTTGACATCCTTCCTAATGTGTGTTGCCCAGAATTGTACACAATTCTCCAGCTGAGGCCTAACCAGTGATTTCCAACTTTCAGCATGGCTTCCTTGTTTCTGTATCCAGTGCCCCTTTTGCAAAACAACGTATGCCATAGGCTTTCCTAACACTTTCCTATCCACTTGCACTGCCACCTTCACAGTTTTGGGAATATGCACGACAGATTCCTCCGCTCTTGCACCCGCTTTGAAATAGTACTGTTTAGATAATACTGTCTCTCCATGTTAGTTCACCCGAAATGAATCAGCTGAAAGTCATCCGCATTAAATAGCATCTGCCCTGTGTTTGCTCATTTCACCAGTCTGTCTATGTCCTCTTGAAATCTGCTGTTATCCTCGTCACTTTTCATTACATTTCCAAGTTTTGGAAAATCCGCAAACTTCGAAATGGAACAGAATGTACCCAAGTCCAGCACATTAATATATAAGAAAACTAGCTGGGGTAGCCCGCCGTTGCCAGGGCTGTTTTGGGCCAGGCGGTTTAAATCTTGTCCCAGGCTTTCGGGCCTGTCTCTGTGTCCCTCTGTGAATCTGCTGCCGGGCAACATTTTAACTCGAGTCCCAGGTTTTTGGGCCTGTCTCTGTGTCCCTCTGTGAATCTGCTGCCGGGCAAGTTGAGTCCCAGGCTTTCGGGCCATGTCTGTCTGTCCCTTTGTGAATCTGCTGCCGGGCAACATTTTAAATGGAGTCCCAGGATTTCGGGCCTTTCTCTGTGTCCCTCTGTGAATCTGCTGCCAGGCAACATTTCTACCTTTTAATACCTTGAAAGATGAAAGGGAAAGTACTTATAAAACGTTTTTGGTAAATGTTATGTTATTTTTAAAAGGGATACTAACTTTTTCGAAGCTGGATTAGCAGATTTTGAGCTGGAAGTAGTGAAGCAATGGCTGCCCGATCCCCGAGTTGAAAAGCATTAGTCCCGCCCACAGACGCAGCGATTGGCCAACCATCAGGTGACTGAACTGTAGGATTGGTCAATCGTGACGGCACAGGATTGGTCGAACCGTGACGTCAGTCAATCAATGCTACTTAGCAGATAATGAGTTTAATTTTGGAGGTTTTTTGCATAAGGCGCGAACAATTTTCGTCCGACCGAAAAGTAAAAACGCTTACAACTGTCCCGGAATGGTACGCTTTCTTTGGAGGTAACGCAAGCACAGGTATGCTCTATAAATTTCGAGCGTATAGCCGGACAGACAAAACGTATGGAACCGCTTTATATAACAGAGAAGAGATAGAGAGATAGAGAGATAGATAGATAGATAGATAGGTAATGTGTCTAATATTAACAGCTGTGGACTCCAATGCATACATCTCCACAGTAAGATAAACATACCACTATTGTCTGACTGATATCTCAGGGCCAATTACGTACCAAAGTGACCAACCTCCCTTTAGGGTTCATGTGCATCTATTTTCCGAATAAGTCTTTCATGTCTTAATTTATCAAAAGGCTTTTGAAAGTCCTTATACATAACTTCCACTGGACTAACTTCATTAAACAGCTCCATTACTTCAACAAAATTATAAATCTTAGTCAGATATGATTTGCATTCAACAAATAAGTGCTAGCTATTCATTATTAGCCCATGCTTCTCCAACTGAGAATTAATGTTGTCCTTGACAATGTTCTCTATTAGTTTTCCATCCACTGTGGTAAGGCATTGATACAACGCCTTTCGCGATCTCAAAACTTCCCAATTCGTCAGGAAGGCCGATTAAGTACGTTCTTAAAGTATAGTTACGGTTGTAATGTAAAAAATATGTTAAGAGAGAGATCCCACAAACACTAATGTGATAATGACCAACTGTCATTCTTGTTATTCGAATGCTGGTTGCAAATCACAATTTTTTATGTCTGACGGTTGAAAATGAAATAAACTGCATAAAATCTGGTCACCCAACAGATGCCCTTCATTGAATTACTGTCAGAGAGATTAACGAAGATTAACTTGTTTGCTATTTTAGGGAGCCTTGCTTCAATGCAAGATCAGCGGTTATGACTCCATTGATAAAAGTGAAAATGGAAGTCCTATGAACAAGTAATGAATGAATTTAGTAATACAACTAACTCCAATTTGAATGGCTTTATTTTCAAATCTGGGTTAATCAGAAGGTTTGTCTGGTAGGATTTGGGGTTAAGATTTCCGCATGCTTCTGCCCAGTAATCATTTGGCAATTTTATTCAAGTATTGAATATGGTTTGTTTTACAGTATTACGTTATACTGAGAGGCCTCTTTAGAAAAGTAACTTTTCTAGACAAGAGCTGAGCTGACTATGGGTCAAAGTTCACCGACCGAGATTTGACTCATTGGGCAGCAACCAACACACTCGGTGCCCAATCGCCTCTGAATTAGTAGGTCGTGGGTTCGAACCCCGAGTCCAGAGACTGCCATTGTCAGTATTGTCGTAAGTGTACCCTTTCAGATTACATATTGGCCCAGTAATTCGGGTCGAAATGCGTGAGTACGGTCTGGGTACTCACGCATCTGGCCGGATGAAATGCTGGCATTCAGGAAACACCGTGCATGCGGGGAACGCCGGCATTTCCAGTCCTCTGAACGAAGGGGTTCAGAGGCACACCACGTGGGACTGCACAGGCAGTGCGTGCGCAGTGAACTTCGTCGATTTCATTCATGGATTCAGTGAGGGTAAGTCCTTACAAGTTACACTTGAAAAAAGCATGTGTAAAGTTGCTCCAAGGCTGCGGAGGAAGATATATTTTATCGTGGAGCTTCTGAAAGGCAATATTTTTGTTTGGGAAAGGGAGGAATGTTATTTTAAGAAATGCTGAAGTTAGTTTTAAAGTTTAAATGTTTTTATTTTTTTTTTAAACGGGTTTTCAGTACGGTATGTAGAAGGAGCAATTGTGGCTGTGTGAATTGAATGTGAGAATGAGTGTTCTAAAATGAGTAATGTAACATTACCAACACTTTTAAGAAAGAGACTTTTCATCAGTAATAAGTAATTATGTATGTATGTCCGCATATATTCCTTTACGTATATGTATGTATGTTTTATATTCCTTTTCTTATGTGTATGAATGTATGTTTTTAATTATGATTTTCCAATAAGTTACTTTCTCTGAAAGTCATAATTAAATACATACATTCATACACATAAGTAAAGGAATATATACATACACGCAAAGGAATATATACAGACATACATAGATAATTACTCGCATCTGCGACTAAGGGTCCAAGGAGGTGCATTGCGCAACAGTTCGTCGTCGTACGTATCCTCACACTGTTCCCTTTCGGGAACTGTATGAAGTGGTGGAAGGATTTCTGGCCACGTTAACACTCCTTCCGTGACCATAACCATCTTCATACCAGCCATTAGGGTGGTTAGTCCTATGGCGTGAGGGTTTTACGGGCTCCCACAACTCATCTGAGGGGGGGGCACCCACACCCGCGGACGCAAGTATCCCGCTGGATGTCCACCCAGAATTTATAGTTGGAGCTCCGACGCCACTTGCCGGGACTGTCTGGAGTGGGGTTCAAAACCCTACTCCTTCTGGCCCAGCGGCGGGGATGCTTACCGCTACGCAAAAGGCCCACTCCGTGCAAAAGGCGACACCCATACGTTTCCTGCGCCTTTTCCCTCCCCGTGACTGGAGCCCTATGCTGCCACTTGAAAGACCAAGCTATCATCTGTCCTTTTTGCGGCGCCTTTGACTTCTCATCACCAATGATGAGCAGGCGCTGCACCTCCACCTCGTTGAGGAGATTGCTGAGGTCATCATCAGTTCAATTGTGAGTTCTTTTAATGCCGTGAATTGTGCTCATTCCAGCCATTTCACATTGCTAATCGGATTGGGCCTTTGGCGTAGCGGTAGGATCCCCGCCGCTGGGCCAGATCAGGGTAGGGTTTCGAACCTCACTTCCAGACAGTCCCGGCAAGTAGAGTCGGAGCTCCGGCTCTAAATTCTGGGTTTGACATCCAGTGGGATATTTGCGTCTGTGGGTGTGGGTGGCCCCCCTCCTTGTATAGCTTGTGGGAGCCCGTAAAACCCTCCCGCCATAGGACTAACCACCCTAATGGCTGGTTCAAAGATGGTTACGGTCACGGAATGAGTGTTAATCACGGCCATAAATCCTTCCACCACTTCATACAGTTCCCCAAAGGGAACAGTGTGAAGGCACGTATGACGACGACATTGCTAAATAAATAAATGGAATAAAAAAAGTTATTTTAGGGCTTTTAAAAGTCTTTAAATTGCTTTAATTCTGTTTAAGACTACTTCAGATTCTTCAAAATAATGTAAACGTTTTTAAAAGTTTATAAAAGTTACCAAAAGCTTCATAAAAATACCAAAAACCTATTTAAAATGCTGCTTTGCATGTAAAAATGCTTAGCAGCTTGTGAGAAACATTGGGGGCGTGTCCTATTAAACTGAGACCTGAAGGGGCGTGTCTCACTTGCACAGCGCGCTCCAGGCTTCGCGCTGGCTGCACTCCTGGGCGGCGTGACGTCAAACGCTTCCCGGGATTCTTCTGTTTCACAATGGAATTCCAGGCGTCCCTGGAGGTGAAATGTCAGCGCGTCGGGTAAGTGCATATCAGGGGCTTGCACGCGCGGCAAGCCACCGACCCGAATTACTGCCCCATTATACCGAGGCCCCGCATTCCCTCTTAGTTGGACCAGCAGAAGTGAAAAGATGATCTGGTCATTATCACTTTGCTATTTGTGGGAGCTTGCTCTGCCCGAATTGGCTGTCTCATATCCAACATTACAAGAGAGAATTTATTTCAAAAGTACTTAATTGTCTTTGAACTGCTTTCGGAGATCATGAAAGGCGCTGTATCATTGCAGATTTTTCTTTCTTTTACTGTTTTCTATGTTAATAAGTGTCAATGTTCACCTACCAATGGTGACCACTTCCAGATGTTCACTCCTCTGCCATTTATTTGTCCACATTTCACACTGATAAGAGCCTCCACTGCTACCATACGCATACGTTTTATAAAACTCATTCGGAAGGTCTGGTAAGTATTGATTATTTTTCAACCAATACGCGGAAGTAGCTTTGCCACTGTATCGACACTGCAGCTTAAATTCCTTTCCTTCCTTTACCACACCACTGCTGGGGTAACTAACAAGCACTTCCGGCCCAGGAGCTGCAGAAAGACAATAACAGGAATTTATGATTAGAAATATTGAAACTTCTAATCTTTGCATTAGTCACTGTACTAGGCACAGTGGGTAATTTCTACTCAGTGTGCCAACCAGGCGCTTGCTATCGAGTGCCTATTGATCGAAATTTCTATTTAAGAGGTGATATTTCCTTTCTGAAATTGGGTGGTAACAGCCACGAAATGGAATTGGTAGACATACCATCCCTTTTAGCGCTGACACTCTGCTCCCTACTATTTGCATAAGTAACAACGGTTGGGCGTTACAACCACTTCCCTGTATCATGCGGTAGGCGTTTTAACTATAACAAATACAGTAAATTATAACATTGTATCCTTATTTACTGTATCAAAACCTTTCATGATTTGGAAAACCTCCATCAAATCACACCTTAACCTTCTGCGTTCAAAGGAGAAGAGCCCTAGTTTCTCTAAAAACTGAAATCCCGCGTCCCTGATACAATTTTAGTAAATCTCCTCTGCAATTTCCCGCGTTAATTTGCATGTGCCATGTGTCTGCCCATTTTTCAAGTCGGTCTTTATGCTCCTGAATTCTGATTCTATCTTTTGCATTGCTTGCTACATTTCCAAGGTTTTTTTAATTGTGTCCGGTATACCCAAGTCCAGTTGATATATCATTATCAGACAGAACAGTGAACGCAATACAGAACTCTGAGAGACACTACTGAATATCACCTTCCAGTCACAAAAAGCGAAAATTCATCAACTACACTCTACTTTTTTGTCTCAGCGAATTTCTTTTCCACGCTGCCACTGCCCTTTAATCACATGGCATTCATTTTTGCTTACAAGTCTGTTATGTAGCACTTCATTAAGCGCACTGTGAAAGTCTATCAACAACATTAACAATGCTAATTTCATCAGCATTCTCTGTTGCTTCATCTACGACCTGTCTATTTATACATCAATTTATTTACTCAATTATGATTACTCACTGCCAATCCAATGTTAATTGAGCTGGCAGTTACCCAGACCAATTTCCAGACCAGGTTGTCTTTAATATATGATGGCAGACCTTAAATATGGCGCTCAGGCTTAAAACTGGGGTACCGATTTGCCGACCGTGAGAGAAACCATCCAAATTACATTCCCACTGAATCAATAAAATCATGATCAAGCGTTTCTTTTTTCGGTGGCGAATCCAGAACATCAATTTTACGCTCGGGCGACCAGCTGACAATGACTCCATTCTTGGATTGCTGCTGTTCTATAGCTAAAAATTGGAAGCGATCATTCAAAAAACTGAATTGTTTTCAATAATTTACATTATTTTCATCATACCTTGTGTGGTCACTTGATGCGTGATATGCACTGAAAGAGAGAAGACAATGTCAAATATGTTTCATTATCTGTGACCATCTTCAAGTTTGACCTAAGCTGCTCAGCTGTAAGGCAGCTGAATAGAGGAAACACCCAGGGGGTAAAATTCGACTTCGGCAGGACACAAATGGGTTCGGGTGGATGGAGAGTGATAGAAGATTTGAGGTTTGGATCAGATCAGCCATGATCTTATTGAATGGTGGAGCGGGCTCAAGGGGCAGATTGTCCTACTCCTGCTCCTATTTCTTATGTTATGTTCTTAAATCAGGCGGTAACACATTTGCCGCCAGTCTATACATGCTGCCAGGTATTCAGTTCAGTTAAATAAATGTAAGATATTAGTACATCGAATTATTCAAATTTACCCTCGCATGAATCAAGAAGCAACTTTACACACATTGTGAATTTACCTTAAACATTCACTCCCTCCATCACCGGCGTACTGTGGTTGCATTGTGCACCATCTACAAGATGCAGTGCAGCAACTCGACACGTCATCTTCGGCAGCACCTCCCAAACCCGTGACATCTACCACCTAGTAGGACAAGGGCAGCAGGCGCATGGGAACACCGCCACCTCCAAGTTCCCCTCCAAGTCACACACCATCCTGACCTGGGGATATATCGCCATTCCTTCATTGTCGCTCAGTCAAAATACTGGTACCAGTTCGCGAACAGCACGGTGGGAGTACTTTCACCACATGAATTGCAGCAGTACAAGAATGCAGCTCACCACCACCTTCTCAAGGGCAATTACTGATGAGCAATGTCGGCATTGCCAGTCACGCCCACATCCAGTGAACAAAAAAAAAATGTATGAATCTGCAACACTCTCTCCAAAAAGGCTGTGTGTCATGTAGATCAATTGGAGCTTTCAAGACTGTGATCGATAGATTTTCGTTGATTAAGTGTATCAATGGATAGTGAGCAAAAGCGGGTCAATGGGGTTGAGGTACAGATCAGCCATGACATAAACTGACTTCTCTGTACCTCAATTGCTGATCAGGCTCTAGAGGCTGAATGGCCTACTGTTGTTGTTATGTTCCTATCATCAGTTAACTCCTCATTATCATCATCAACGTCAGAAGTAATAAATCTGGAATAATTAGTACTATCAGTAATGGTAACCATGAAACTATCGTATTCTCGTACCAACCCATCTGGTTCACTAATGTCCTAACGGGCAGGAAATCTGCTGTGTTTACCTGGGCTGGCTTATATATGACTCCAAACCCACAGCAATGTGGTTGACTCTTAATTGCCATCTGAAATGACCTAGCAAGCCACTCAGTTGTAAGAAACTGCTACGAAACAAAGAAATAAAAATGAAATTGGACGGACCACCCAGCATCGACCTCGGCAGCGGCTACGGACACGGCAATGGCAAACCCAGCCTAATCAACACTGCAAACTCCTCCACACCAACATCTGGGGATTTGTGACAAAATTGGAAGAGCTTTCCCACAGACTAGTCAAGCAAGAGCAAGATATAATCATGCACACACTATCATACCTTTCAGCCAATATCCCAAACACTTCCATCACCATCCCGGGATATGTCCTGTCCCAGAGGCAGGACAGACCCACCAGGGGTGGTGGCACAGCGGTGTACATTCGGGAAGGAGTGGCCCTGGGAGTCCGCAACATTGACTACGGACCCCATGAAGGCTCATGGCTTCAGTTCAAGCATCAGCAAGACCTCCTGCTGATTACCACATACCGCCCTCCCTCAGCTGATGAATCAGTGCTCCTCCATGTTGAACACCAGTTGGAAGAAGCACTGAGATTAGCAATGGCACAGAATGTACCCTAGGTGGGGGACATCAATATCCATCACCAAAAGTGGTTCGGTAGCAGCACTACTGAACAAGCTGGCCGAGTCCTAAAGCATAAAGCTGCCACTCTGGGCCTGCGACAGGTGGTGAGAGAAACAACACGACGGAAAAACCTACTTGATCTCGTCCTCACCAAACTACCTGATGCAGATGCATCTGCCCATGATACTGTTAGCAGTGACAACCGCACAGTCATTGCTGAGATGAAGACGCATCTTCACACTGAGAACACTCTCCATCATGTTGTTTGGCACTACCACCGTGCTAAATGGGACATGTTCAGAAGAAATCTAGCAGCTCAAAACTGGGCAACCATGAGGCGCTGTGGGGTATCAGCAGCAGCAGAATTGTATTCCACCACAATTTGTAAACTCATTGCCCGGCATACCCCTCACTCTTACATTACCATCAAGCCAGGGGACCAACCCTGGTTCAATAAGGAGCATAGAAGAGCATGCCAGGAGCAGCACCAGGCTTACCTAAAAATGAGGCGCAAACCTCGGGAAGATGCATCAAAGGACTACATGCATTTAAAAATCGGAAGCAGCATGCTATAGAAAGGGCTAAGCGATCCCACAATCAACGGATCAGATCAAAGCTCTGCAGTCCTGCCACATCCCGACGTGAATGTTGGTGAACCATTAAACAGCTGATGAGAGGAGGAGGCTCCATGAATATCCCCATCCTCATTGATGGTGAAGCCGAGCACGTCAGTGCAAAAGGCAAGGCTGAATCATTTGCAACCTTCTTCAGCCGGAATTGCCACGTGGATGATGCATATCGGCCTCCAACTGCAGCCCCCACCATCAGAGAATCCAGTCTTCAGCCAATTCAATTCACTCCGCATGTTATCACGAAACGGCTGAGCGCACTGGAGGCAGCAAAGACTATGGGCCCTGACAACAGCCCAGCTATCATGCTGAAGGCTTGTGCTCCAGAACTAGCCGCGCATCTAGCCAAGCTGTACCAGCACAGCTAAAGCACTGGCATCTATCTGACAATGTGGCAAACTGCCCAGATATGCCCTGTCCACAAAAAGCAGGACAAATCCAATCAGGCCAATTACTGTCCCATCTGCCTACTCTCAATCATTCGCAACATGATGGAAGATGGCATCGACAGTGCTATGAAGCGGCACTTACTCACCAATAACCTGCTCACTGATGTTCAGTTTGGGTTCTGTCAGGATCACTCAGCTGCCAAACTCATTACAGCCTTGTTCCAAGCATGGACAAAGGTGCTGAATTCCAGAGGTGAGGTGATCGAAAATACCCTTGACATCAAGGCAGCATTTGACCGTTTGTGACATGAAGGAGCCCTAGTAAAACTGAAGTCAATGGAAATCGGGGGGTAGCCTCTCCACTGGCTGGAGTCACACCTAGCACAACGGAAGACGGTTGTGCTGATTAGAATTTAATCATCCCAGCCCCAGGACATCGCTGCAGGAGTTCCTATGGGCAATGTCCTTGGCCCAACCATCTTCAGCTGCTTTATCAATGATCTTCCCTCCAAAATAAGGTCAGAAATGGGGATGTTCGCTGATGACTGCACAGTGTTCAGTGCCATTCACAAATCCTCAGATAATGAAGCCGCCCATACCAGCATGCAAAAAATCCTGGATGACGTTCAGGCTTGTGCCGATATGTGGCAGCTAATATTCGCACCACAAAAGTGCCAGGGAATGACTATCTCCAACTGGCAAGAGCCTAAACATGGCCCCTTGACATTCAATGGCAATACCATCACAGCATACCCCACCATCAAAATCATGGGGTCACCATTGACCAGAAACTTAACTGGACCAACCTCCTAAATAATGTGGCAGCAAGGGCAGGTCAGAGGCTAGGTATTCTGCAGCTTGTGTCTCACATCCTGACTCCCCAAAGCCTTTCCACCGTCTAAAAGGCAGAAGTAATAATTCTGATGGAATAATCTCCACTTGCCTCGATGAGTGCATCTCCAACAACACTCAAGAAGCTCGAAACCATCCAGGACAAAGCAGCCTGCTTGGCTTGCACCCCTTCTACCATCTTAAACATCCACTTCCTCCACCACCAGCGTACTGTGACTGCAGTGTGCACCATCTACAAGATGCACTGCAGCAACTCGCCAACTCTTCTTCGGCAGCACCTCCCAAACCCACGACCTTTTCCACCTAGAAGGACAAATGCATCAGACGCATGGGCACACCACAACCTCCCAGTTCCCCTCCAAGGTACACAAGTTCCTGACTTCAAAGTATTTCGTCGACCCTTCACCTTCGCTGGGTCAAACTCCTGGAACTCCCTACCTAATAGCACTGTGGGAGTACCTTCACCACACGGACTGCAGCGGTTCAGGAAGACGGCTCACCACCACCTTCACAAGGGCAAGTGCAATGTGCAACAAATGCTAGACTTGCCAGCGATGCCCACATCACATAAAGACGAATAAAAAAAGTAATTACTTGGTTGCAACTGTTGCTCGTGAAGACAGTACATTACAAAGTATCTAACTGCAGAAATCATTTATGGCGCCTCTGACCACAAGAATCACACCAGTAAGGCGCTGCCTGTTGCTGCAAACTATGCAAAAATAAATGCAAATGTGTCAATGATCAATGCAGATGTGTCTGTACTTCACTGTTTCACATGGTGAACCTGGGCCTGTCATCCAGCTAGGATTCAATGGGGTGAATATTTCAAGTATACAATGTGGCCAATTATTTCCACAAGTTGGGATTTATGTGCTGTGCAAAAAAACTAAACATGGGGACCATTATAATCTGAAGAATGAACAAATGAGTGTCATGAGATGGGTGCCGAATGATGAGAGATTGTGTAGAATGGGCCTATACTCTCTCGAGTATAGAAGAATGAGAGGTGATCTCATTGAAACATATAAGATTTTGAAGGGAATTGACAGGATAGAAGCTGAGAGGCTGTTTCCCCGTGGCTGGAGTTTCTAGAACTAGGGGGCATAGTCTCAGGATAAGGGGTCGGTCATTTAAGAATGAGATGAGGAGGAATTTCTTCAATCAGAGGGTTGTGAATCTTTGGAATTCTCTGATCCAGAGGGCTGTGAATGCTGAGTCTTTGAGTATATTCAAGGCTGAGATAGATAGATTTTTGTACTCTATGAGAATCAAGGGATAAGGAGTCGGGCGGGAAAGTGGCGTTGAGGTGGATGATCAGCCATGATCTTATTCAATGGCGGAGCAGGCTCGAGGCTCCATATGGCCTACTCCTGCTTTATTTCTTATGGGCTTATTTCTAATATTCTTATGTTCTTAAGAATAACTTAACTTGGCCCAGAAATTAGGGTCTCTACGGGTGAGTACGCATGGGTTACTCACCCGTAGGCCCAATGGAAGTGCCGGTTTCATGCATGCACTGCGCATGCGTGGGAAACCTGAACTTCCGTTCCCTTATAGGAAAGGGTTCATAGGTCGAACATGTGCGCTGGAGATGCTGCTTGTGCGCCTGGAACTTACCCTCCCAGAGAAACCTGCAAAAAAAACATAAGTCTCCAGGAGTTACACTTTTAAAAAGCAGGCGCAAGGCTTGCTTTTAACAATCTAAGTGGTGAATTAATTAACATTAAAACAGTTTTTCCACAGGTTTATTATTTTTAAATACTTTAAGAAAGGTAAGTTTATTTTTAGCCCCGTTAGAAAATGTAATAAATTTTTCAAAAATTTAAATTATTGTTTAAAATAGTTATTTTAAGTAATTTGCGGTTATTTTTAAAATATGATGTTTTTTAAAATTTATTTTCAGTTTTAGTGATGTTTTGGGGCTTATAGTATTTATAGTTTTGACAGCTCTTCCTGTCAATATTACGAATGGGCATTTCCCTGCTACCATTGGCTCTCCATGGCGCACGTGATCCCAGGGGATGCATTGAACTAACTGCGCCCCTGGGATACACAAGCACTGCGCGCCGGAAGTTGGAGGAGGCCCAGGATCGGAATCCCACGCGGGCCCACAGCTCAACGGCCGGCGTGCTAGGTAAGTGCAGGTCGGGGGCTTGCACCCGCGGGAATCCTCCGACCCGAACTTCTGGGCCAATATCTTATAAAATCGACCGCATTAAGCAGTGGAACTAGTTGTGGCTAACTTGGTCCCACAACTAATGTCAATTTATTAAAATAGATGAGATTCTGGTAATAGAGTCGGTGGTAGATTAAAGATGCAAATTCTGTGTTGGTTCCTGTTTTCTGCTCCTGTGGTCCAGTGGTTAACAAGACAACAGAGCGCTGACTTCAGCATCTCACAGAAAGGCAGCCTCAATGTCATGTGACTATAAAGTGTCACTTCTGTCTAAGTTCCAGTAAACAGCTCTAGAACTTATTATTGAAGATCCACCATTATATATTTCCCTGCCAAACGCACTTAATCCTTCAGTTTAGGTCTATTTAAATTATACTGAATTATTTCTCTTCAGCTTTGTTAACTCAATGTTAGGCACCAGATACTGAAACTAGCGGGAGTTTAGAAATCGTGCACCGTTTATAGATTACGCTATTGTTTCTCACTTGCCCCAGAACATAAAGGAAAGGTACTCACAGTGAAACTGCAATCGTGAGTTGCAGAAATACTCTTCGATTGTTACCCTCTGACTGTATCTTTCTACGTCTCTTGCTCTGTCCCGATCAGCATGTCTCTCGCAACGCCTCACACTCGCTCACTCTCTCTCTCTTCATCTTTAGCTCACCATCTGCATGTATGTTAATCCTGCTGTATGTCTCTCTCCCCGTCTCTCTGTCTCTCTCGTACCGACTCTTTCTAGCTGACAACCTTTCCCGCTCTCCATCTTTTTGCATGTAGATCTCTCGGTCTCGCGTTCTCTCTGACTTGCGTAATGTGAGTGTCGCTGTCTCCATGCCACTCTCTGTTTCTCCCTGTTTATTTAACTCTCCCTTTCTGTCTTTAGCTCTCTGTCTCCCTGAATGTGTGTCTTTCTGTCTTTGCCTCTCTCTCTATCTGTACCTCCTTGTCTCTCTTTTTTTCCTCTCTGCCTTTCTTGGTGTCTCTGTGCATGTCATCTGTTTCTGTCTCTTGCTGTATACCTTTGACGCTCTCTCTTGTGTGTCTATCTTCCTTTCACTCTGACTTTCTGACTCCCTTCCCCTCTCTCTCTCTCCCTTCCTCTCTCTCGCTTTGACGCTGTCTCGATCTCTCTTTGTATTGATCGCATTCTTTTTGCATGTGTGTGAGTGTCTCTCTCCCTCACTCACTGCCTACCTCTCTCTTTATCTCTGTCTCTTCCCCCCCTGTCTCTCTGTGGCATATGTTGAACAAGAAGCCTGCCTGGGCTACACAAATTCATGATGCAATGATATGGACCAAGATCAACAACTATCAAGAGAAACGATGCACAGTAATACTGACCGCATTCATTAATAGCAATTGCTAAGAGTGAAACAACAGAACCAAAACTGATACATCATATGAGGTGCATAAACATGTTTTTTTCTCTTATCAACAAAACTGCGACAATACGACATTCAAGGCAGTTTCTGCAGGTGATGCTAAATAATAGCCACAATAATTCATATTAGGCAGTTTAGAAGCAATCTTAAGCGGGCCTCAACCTGTAATTGTAAATAGGGATCCTCTTAGATGAGCAGAAATATCCTGTAACTCTGACTGAACCAACTTAGTTCTGCTCTTGCACTGAATTCTGATTAAAACTGAAACATAGTAAAGACATTTCAACGCATTTTCAGTGAATGGCTGACTTTAAGAAACTGTCAATATCAATTTGGCGTGATGCTGCCTTTTACAGAATGTGCCTTATTAATCAGATTATAGATCCGCGGTGAGTGACTCAGATTTTCCAAGGCCCTGGAAATATTTGCGATTCACTTACAGAAGATAAGAAGGCCACAGATGTGTTTCATTTTGAAAGCAGGGGACCCGAGCAGATGTCCCCCTCCCTCTGTGAGGACGCGTGTTTCGGATCAGCTATTTTCAGTTCCTTTTATCTGAAAAGTGAAATCATAGACTCATACAGCGCAAAAGAAGGGCATTCGGCCTTTGCTGCCTTGGCACTCTCTTCGAAAGAACTTGCCAATTGGTCCCACTCTCCTGCTCTTTCCCCAAAGAATTGCATTATTTAAATTGGCACCCAGTCGCTCGCCTTAAAGACAGCAATAGCCAAATATTAAAGTTCCATGGATCATAATTATCTTTGTTTCAATGCAGCCTCTTTTTAAGCTGATTTGGGTGAACATTTCTACTGAGCGCCAGAACAGATGGATTCCGTCAAACACAGAGCAACTTATGACCAAGCGCATGGCTCCGCTTCCCATTTCAGCTCCCGAAGAAATGTAACCACCCCCATTCAGCCACTGACACTGTTCTACTTCTTCAGTACCAAACGCCTGCACACGCAGATCCGGAGACTGTACTTACGGGGAATGAGGAGACAGCGGCTGGAGCGAGTTCCCCGAGAGCAGTCTGCAGCCGTGGAGCTCACAGTCTATGCAACAGGCGTCTGCACACTGAGCTCAGTGTGACTTCTGAACACTTTGTAGAAAACAGGAAATTAAGCCGAACGTGATGACGAGTCCACCCTAACGCTGAAAAGTGAACTGTGCCCTTTCAGTTTTAAAATAAATTATCAGAAGTGAACAGTTGGAATACATGCCGAAGACATCTCTGCAAACTGCTTTAAATATGATTCATTCTAACCACAGCTTGTACCAATAACAGAGTGACTGGCCTGCTCTGTGGCCATAAAATGAAGGCTTGCTTTTTCACGGGTATGGAAAGCAGTCTGTGACTGTGGCTGGAACAATGGTAGAGGGGGCCGAACGTGAAGGGCAGTTACGAGTGGGGAAATTGAACACTGGACGTGTTTTACTCGGGTAAAATTTACTATTTATGTCCAAGAGTTTAACCCAGTGTTTAACAAAGAGGTGATTCGACTCACAAATTAATGAAGCCTAAACCCAGGCTTAACAAGTGCATCTGCCTGAGCTGCTCAATCTAATCCCACTATCGGGCTCACTCCAGGTAACCGTTAATATTGCTCTACCAGAAACAAGAATCTAATTATATATTAACAATAACATTTTGGACTCCAGATTAATTTAACCATCTCATTGCAGACATGCACGACAATGGATTATCTCACCCACTCAGTGAAGACTGTCATACAAAAGTGTATCCATGCAGGTTGTTATTGTTGTGGTGCAACATGCTAATTACTGAGTATGTGTTGTATGAAGCTGCATATCAGTGTCACCGTAGGCAGATGAATAAGCCTGTGAATACAATCACTAAGAACGTCAGTGAAACATTTGCCCTAGAATTACAAAGTGTATCTATACTGTGCTAATGTCACAGATCTATAATTGTATTGAATCATAGAATAGTACAGCACAGAAGGAGGCCTTTTCTGCCTATCTAGTCTTCACTTGCTCCTTCAAGGAGCAATCCAATTAGTGCCACTCTCCCGCTCTTGCCCCGTATCCCTGCAGTATTTTACTCTTTCAGGTATTTATCCAATTTTCTTTTTAAGGCTGCTATTGAATCCACCTCCATCACCCTGTCAGCCAGTGCATGCAAAATACTTACCACTCGTTCCATAACAATTTTTTTGCATGAGGCCTCTTTTTTTTGCCAGTAAACTTAAATTTGTGCCCTCTCATCATCGACCCTTCAGTCATTGGAAAGAGTTTATCTTTATTCAGTCTGTCTAAACCGTTCACGACTTTAAACAGCTCTATCAAATCGCCTCTTAGCCTTCTCACCTCCAAGGCTCTCATGCTGTCTAGCCACGTAAGTGCTATCCCTCATTCCTGGAACAATTGTAGTAAATCTCCTCTGTACCCTCTCCAGAGCCTTCGCGCTCTTCCTAAAGGGTGGTGCCCAGAATTGGACACAAAAATCCAGCTGCGGCTTATCCCGTCTTTTATATTGTTTCAGCATAACTTCCTACCTTTTGTACTCTGTGCCTCTACTTATAAAGCACAGGATCCCATATGCTTTATTAACTAATGTGCAGTGAAAGTATACTACTGCCACAGGCCTATGATTTGAAACTATGCTTATGTCCTGGTCTGTAATTATTAACTACAATACCTTCCTTTCTGATTAGTACCGGCATTGTTCTACTCGTAAAGTTCTGTTACTAATATCTATATTATACTACTGGTGCATGACTATGATTAGTACCTGTACAAGACGTACATTTACTACCTATTTGTACTGGTCTATGATAAGTACTTACAGTGCCGTCTGTGTACAGGTCTGTGCTTAGCAACGACACTATCCTAATGGTACAGATCTGTTATTACTACATAGACTGCAAAATATACAGATTCCTGATTTACCAACACTATCCTACCGGTACAGATCTATAATTAATACCTCCACTGCCAACCTGCTGCAGACTTTTTATCAGTATCTACACAAGCCTACTGGTAATGATCTGTGATTATTTCCCACGCTACCCTCTTTGTACAGGTCTGTGATCAGTACCTCCAGTCTCCTGCTGGTACAGAGCTGTCGTTACTACATGAAATACTGGGACTGATATATATGCTACCTATACAGGGCCAGGCATTTGTTTATACCGTACACTACCTGAACTGTGTAAAGCATTTAGAGTCAAGGTTCTGAGGTTATCACAACATTTCATTATTTATTGCAATGTTCAAATCGGAATTGATAACAGATCATTGGTTGTAAATAATTCAGTTGGGCAATCAACACAGCAGAAATGTCCAAAAGCACCTGCCATTTTAATAACAAATATAACGTTACTAAATGTAAGCGTTATAAGGAGCAATTAATTGATTGCAGCACTTTAGATTATTCTGAGATGGTAATCGAAACAGAATCTACAGCAATAAATGTTTACATAACAATGCAACTTATTCAATGTACGTCAGAAACTTGCTTGTGAAGAGGAGAACTCTGAAAACCAGTGTCAAAGTGAAGCTGGTATCCAAAAAATGCGTTAATTACAGACCCTCCTCCCACACCAGACTGTCAGTCATCAATAATAACTCTCCCCAGATTATAATCACATAAAGAGACTTCTTCAAACGTGTGTGCAGATAAAATGCTGCCACACTGCCTGGTGTAGGACATTTGTCATTCACCAATAAGAGCATGGCTTTGCTCACAGGTAATGGCAACGAGCAATAGGCCTAGAATTCACCAGGCGTTTGCTATTACAGTATAACTGTCACCCAGTAGTATATTACCTCGTTTCAGTGTATGCAAAACCCCGTTCTTAATTTTCCATTACCTATCAATATCACACACATTCTCACTTCCCCACAGTATCCCTCCTATGCACTGGCGGAGGTTCAGAGTACATGAGTGCCTCAACATGGAAATCTCCAGCCCACATAGTCTATGAATAGAACAATGTCTCCATCCAATCTGTTTTCAATCCTCCCAGTGAAAGCTCGATCACCAGAAAATCCCGTGCTCAAACTGTGCGCATGTAAATCAGCATAGCGACGGCTCTGTCTGTTAGCAACATCCCCGTTTTTGGGTCCAAATGTAAGGACAACTGCGTCGCTTTTTGACAGATTGTCAACGACAAATGTCAGCAAACAGCAGACTGCAGTTTTTCCAGCAATTTCTGCTGTTATTTCGGATTTCCAGCATCTGCAGTATTTTGCTATCTCTCTCCACGAATGTTGCCAGGCCTGCTGAGTTATTCCAGCATTTTCTATTGTTATTTCAGACTGCAGATGGGATGGAGACCTTTAGGTATAGTGATCGGTACCCATATGTTGGATATTCGGGTTAACAGTCTGCTATCAATAAATAAATATTTCCTTGGTTGCAGTGTCCTGGAGCCCTTAGTTAATCATTACAAACATCAATTTGTCTCCACGTCATGGACAGGTTCTTCATTCCGTCATGTGTTAACAAGAAATCTGCACAGATCTGACCCCAGTATCCATCGACAATCATCATCAACCACCCCAAAAATCTAAATATAGAACATAGAACATTGAAAAATAGGAGCGGAAGTAGGCCAATTGGCCCTCCGAACCTGCTCCGCCATTCAATAAGTTCACGGCTGACCCTGTATCTCAATACCGTATTCCCGCTCTCTCATAACCCTTGATGCCTTTTGTGTCTTGAAATCTATCTCCTTCTTAAATATATTCAGTGACTTGGCCTCCACAGCTTTCTGTGGTCGATAATTCCACAGGTTCATCACCCGCTGAGTGAAGAAACTTTTCCTCATCTCAGTCCTTAATGTCCTACCCCGTATTCTGAGACTGTGAACCCTCAATCTCAACACCCCAGCCAGGAGAAACATCCTCCCTGCATCCAGTCTTTCTAGTCCTGTCAGAATGTTACACGTTTCAATAAGATCCCCTCTCATTCTTCTAAGCTCTAGTGAATACAGGCCTGATCTCCCCAATCTCTCCTCATACGAAAGTCCTGCTATCCCAGGAATCAGTCTGGTGAACATTCTCTGCACTCCCTCTATGGCAAGTATAACTCCCTCTATGGCAAATGAAGAATGACATTCTCTGCAAAGCGTTGTTTGTTAGGCTTGTCAAATATTTCTCTTTGAATTTGTAAGAGCTTTATCCCAGAGTTCCAGCAATCCGCAATTGTGCCCAGCCCCACATTAGCTTATGCATCTTAAAAGTGACCTTCAGCCTCTCTGCTAATCTCACTACAGGTCCACTCAATCTTCTTGCAGTCACTAAATTACCATATAAGTCTGCGTAAAGTTCCACTATTGGCCCTCTCTGCAATTTCTCTGTTCGTTCCTGCTCTCATTCTGGCATTAATCCTGTCCATTGCTAGTTCTCAAATTATACATCAGGTGTCCGAGTCTTTGCAACCTGGTAATAACTTTCATCCCCATCCTGTCTGTAAGGCATTCACTTTATCAGCTTCATATTTCGATAATTCATGTCCCTGAGCCAATTTGTAGTGAGAAATTTATTCTCATTCCGCCAACAGCACTTTGGACTCTGGTGGAAAATTGGATTTTCAAGACGGAGGTCAAGATGGATTTTCTTTAATAACGAAAGACTTCCATTTTTATAGCACCTTTCACAACCTCAGGACTTCCCAAAGCGCTTTACAGCCAATGGAGTACTTTTGAAGTGTAGTCACTGTTGGAAATATGGCAGCCAATTTTCACACAGTGATGATGATAATGACCAGATAATCTGTTTTTGTTATGTTGATTGAGGGACAAATATAGGCCAGGGCACCGGGGATAACTCCCCCGACGGGGCCTCTCTTTAACGTCTCATCAGAAAGAAGGCACCTCTGACAGTGCGGTACTCCCGCAGCGCTGCACTGCAGTTTGAGCCTAAATTTTTCTGCTCAATAGGACTGCGACTTGAATCAACAAACCTTCTGACTCAGAGGCGAGGATGCTACCCACAGACGGCAGACACTAGTTGAGTAAGGATAACAATGGATATTGAGCAGACGGGTTTAATTGGAGTTCAGGTACAGATCAACAATGATATAATTGAATGACAGAGCAGGCGCAAAGGGCTGGATGACCTACTCACGTTTCAATGTTCCGATCCACATTTAAATCATCTTTATCCTCATCAGAATCACAAGTTTTGCCTGGGTGGCAACTGTTGCTCGTACAAGACCCAGCAGCTGGCTGCAGAAGGCTTTAGTCGCGCCTCAGACCACAGGAATCACACTGCTAAGGCAATGCCTGATGGTGCAAACTTTGCAAAAATAATTGCAAAAGGGACAATGATCAATGCAGATGTGTCTGTATGTCATTGTTTCACATGTAGAACCCGGGCCATTTGTCCAGCTAGGATACAATAGGGTGAATGTTTCAATTATTCAATTTGGCCAATTCTTTCCACAAAGTCGGTTTTATTTGCTGTGCAACAAATAAAATTTGGGGGCAATTATAAGCTCAAGAATGAACAATTTAAGTATAACTTCACATCATTTAAGCTCTACCTCTTAAGCTGTGAAACTAGCTGTGCCTAACAAGTTCTGCCAACTATTATCAAGTTATTAAAATGGATGAGATTCTGGTGATAGAGTCGCTGGTACAGTAAAAATGCAAACACTTGTTTTTTCCTGTTTTCTGCTCTTGTGTTCCAGTGGTTAACAAGACAAAAGAGCGCTGGGCTCAGCATCTCACAGGAAGGCAGCCTCAATGACATGTGAAGTTAAAGAGTCACTTCTGCCTAAATTCCAGTAAACAGCGTTAGAAAGTAATGGTGAAGATGCGCCATTATAAATTTCCCTGCCAAACACGCTTAAGCCTTCAGTTTAGGTCAAGTTCAATCATAGTAACTCTGTTCTCATCAGCTTTGTTCACTCAAGGGATGTCTCCCCGTTAATGTCTATTTTCTCCCTCACTACATAAAATAAAATAAGCTCATCATAGTGAATGTGCGAAGCTGATTTGAAAAACATTCCTGCCCTCTCTCTCTCTCTCTGCCTCTGTGGCAGGTGTTTAACAAGAAGCGTGCCTGTGGCACTCGAAATCATCAAGCAATGATACGGACCAAGTTTAACATCTAGCACAGAAACCATGAACTGTAAAGCTCACCGCATGTATTAAGAGCAATTTGTAAGAGTGTGTCAACTGAGCCAATGCCGATACTTGATATGAAGCGCATAAAAATGTTTATCCTTTCCTATTAAACAAAAGTTGCCTTTCCAGAAAGGGGCACAATGGACATGGTCTTCACCGCACGTCAATTACAAGAGAAATGCAGGGAAAATCACCAACCGCTGTACATGGCCGCCTTTGATCTCACAAAGGCCTTCGACACTGTCAACCATGAGGGATTATGGAGTGTCCTCCTTAAATTCGGCTGCCCTCAAAAGTTTGTCACTATCCTCTGCCAGCTTCACAATGACATGGAAGCTGTGTTCCTGACCGATGTACGAACTGGGGTCAAGCAAGTTGTGTCATCGCACCAACACTCCTCAATCTCCCTTGCTGCAATGCTCCATCTCACCCTCAGCAAGCTCCCCACTGGAGTGGAGCTAATTTACAGAACAAACGGGAAACTGTTCAACCTCCGTCACCTCCATCCCGATCCAATGTCGTCCCATCCTCTGTCGTCGAATTACAGTAAGCAGACGATGCTTGCGTCTGCGCTCACTCAGAGATCGAACTCCAAACCATCGTAAACACCTTCACCGAAGCATACGAGAGCATGGGCCTTACACTAAACATCCGTAAGACAAAGGTCCTCTACCAACCTGTCCCCGCCACACAGTGCTGCCCTCCGATTCTCAAAATCCACTACAAGGCCTTGGACAACGTGAACCACTTTCCATGCCTCGGCAGCCTACTGTCAACAAGGGCAGGCATCGTCGACGATGTCCAACACCGCCTCCAGTGTGCCAGTGTAGCCTTCGGTCACCTGAGGAAGCGAGTGTTTGAAGACCAGGACCTCAAACCCGGCACTAAGCTCATGGTCTACAGAGCAGCAGTGATACCCGCCCTGCTGTATGCCTCAGAGACATGGACAATGTACAGCAGGCACCTCCAAGCACTGGAGAGGTACCACCAGCACTGCCTCCACAAGATCCTGCAAATCCATTGGCAGAATAGGCGCACCAATGTCAGTGTTCTTGCTCAGGCCAACAACCCCAGCATCGAAGCTCTGACCACGCTCAATCAGCTCTGATGGACGGGTCACATTGTCCGCATGCCCGATACAAGACTCCCCAAAAAAGCGCTCTACTGGGAGCTCCGGCACGGCAAGAGAGGCCCAGGTGGGCAGAGGAAACGCTTCAAGGACATCCTCAAAGCCTCCTTGAAAAAGTGCAACATCCCCACCGACACCTGGGAATCCCTGGCCCAAGACCGCACAAAGTGGAGGAGAAGCATCCAGGAAGGCGCCGAACACCTCAAGTCTCTTCGCCGTGAGCAAGCGGAAGCCAAGCACAAGGAATGCACGTCAACCCAAGCACCCCACCCACCCACCCCTTCAACCACCATCTGCCGCACCTGTGACAGAGACTGTAGGTCCCGCATTGGACTAATCAGCCACCTGCAAGCTCATTTTTAATGTGTCATAGAGTCATAGAGTCATAGAGTAATACAGCACAGATAGAGGCCCTTCGGCCCATCGTGTCCATGCCGGCCATCAAGCCCTGTCTAATCTAATCCCATATTCCAGCATTTGGCCCGTAGCCTTGTATGCTATGGCATTTCAAATGCTCATCCAAATGCTTCTTAAATGTTGTGAGGGTTTCTGCCTCCACAACCCTTTCAGGCAGTGAGTTCCAGACTCCAACCACCCTCTGGGTGAAAAAGTTCTTTCTCAAATCCCCTCTAAACCTCCCTCCCTTTACCTTGAATCTATGCCCCCTAGTTATTGACCCCTCTACTAAGGGGAAAAGCTCCTCAGCATCCATCCTATCTATGCCCCTCACAATTTTGTACACCTCAATCATGTCCCCCCTCAGCCTCCTCTGCTCCAAGGAAAACAAACCCAATCTGCCCAGTCTCTCTTCATAGCTGAAGCGCTCCAGCCCTGGTAACATCCTGGTGAACCTCCTCTGCACCCTCTCTAACGCGATCACATCTTTCCTGTAGTGTGGCGACCAGAACTGCACACAGTATTCCAGCTGTGGCCTAACCAGTGTTTTATACAGCTCCATCATAACCTCCTTGCTCTTATATTCTATGCCTCGGCTAATGAAGGCAAGTATCCCATATGCCTTTTTTACCACCTTATCCACCTGTTCCACCGCCTTCAGGGATCTGTGTACCTGCACACCCAGATCCCTCTGACCCTCCGTCTTGCCTAGGGTCTTACCATTCATTGTGTATTCCCTTGCCTTGTGGAAGCAAGTCATCCTCGCTTCCGAGGGACTGCCTAAGAAGAAGAAAGAAAAGTGCAACAATAAGAAATGTCAAAGCATTTTCTGCAGGTGAGGCTATCTAATTGGTAATATAATGAAATTTGGACCGTTTAGAAGCAATCATAAGTGGGCTGCAACCTTTAATATTAAAGGGGGATCCCTTTAGATGAGCAGAAAATCATGTTAGCCTGACTAACGAAACTGTTGTTGCTCTAAATTCTGATTAAATCTGAAGCGTAGAAATGACATTTCAAGGCCTTTTAATTAAAGGTCTGAGCTTAATAAAGACTGAATATCAATTTAGTGTGACGCCCCCTCTCATAGAATGAACCTTATTCATCTGATGATGGGTCCGGCGTGAGTGACGCAGTTTTTCAACGGCACTGGAAATATTTGAGATTCACTTACAGAAGATCAGAAGGCGACAGGTGTGCTTCATTTCGAATGCGGGGGATCCGAGCAGCAGTCCACCTCCCTCTGTGAAGACCCGCGCTTCGGATCAGCTGTTTTCAGTTCCGTTCACCTGAAAAGTGAAATAATAGAATCACATTCAGCCGCTGACACTGTTCTACTTCTTCAGTACCAGACGCCCGCTCGCACAGATCCCGAGTCTGTACTTACGGGGAATGAGGAGACAGCGGCTGGAGCGAATTCCCCGGGAGCAGTCTGCAGCTGTGGAGCTCACTGTCCATGCACCAGGCATCTGCACACTGAGATCAGTGTGACTTCTGACCAAATTGCAGACAAGAGGAAATTAAACTGGACACGATGACGAGTCCACCCGAACACTGAAAATTAAACTGAGCCCTGTCAGTATTAAAATAAATTCTTATCAGAAGTGAACAGTTTGAAACCATGCCAGGGACATCTCTGCAAACTGTTTTAAACAGGATTTATTCTAACCGCAGCTTGTACCGTTAACACAGAGACTGGCATGCTCTGTGGCCCCAGCTGAAAGCTTGTTTTTTTCACGAGCTTATGGATGCGGCCACCCATCTCTGTGTGTATGGGCTGGCACAACGGTAGAGATAGAAGGGAGGCGAAGTGCTGACATCAGCGAAAAATCAAACCACTGAACCCATTGCACCCTGGCACAATTAACCATTTAAGTCCCGAGAGTTTAATCCATTCACTAATGTTTAGCAAATAGGTGATTCGACTCTCAAATTACTGAAGCCTAAAACCAGGCTTATATGGGTCATCTACTTGAGCCGCACAATATTGTTCCTCTCTGGGGCTCACTCTGGGTATCACCTACTGGTGCAGGTCTATGATTGTTGCCTCGACTCTCCTACTGCAGAATGTATATGATGAGTAATTAGACACCACTTCTAGTAATGGTCAGCTATTGGTAGCTATACCGTCCTCTTTGCCCAAATCTCCGATAAATACCCACTCTATACTACTTTGGCGAACTCTAATTAGAATCTACACAGTTTTATTGGTGTTGGTCAGTCACTGAGACCGACACAGAGACACTGGTTAAGGAACCTGTCATTTACTAATCGTGCAGTTAGTAATTAGCACCGATGTAGCCCTACAGGTGCCAGTCAATGCTCAGTACATTCACGGTCCTTCTGGTCCAGGTCTATGATTAGTGCCTATAATGCCCGACTACTGCAGGTCTCTAATCATTAACTATACTGTCCTATTGGTGCAGGTCTATGATTAATACCTCAACTGTTATACTGGCTCAGATATTTTGATGTCTGTTTATATTGTCCTTTTGCTGCAGGTCTTTGATTAGTAACTATACTGTCCTTTCGGTACAGGCAGATTTTTGAAGCTATATTGTGCTACTCGTTCAGGCCTATGTTTATCAATTATACTGTACTACTGAAACAGGTCTATGGTTAGTGCCTGTACCATTCTACTGATGCAGTCTATGATTGGAAATTCAACTGACCTATTGATGCATGCCTTTGATTATTTGTTATACTGATGATGAATATACA
Organism: Somniosus microcephalus; assembly: GCF_052327205.1. Taxonomy (NCBI): domain Eukaryota; kingdom Metazoa; phylum Chordata; class Chondrichthyes; order Squaliformes; family Somniosidae; genus Somniosus; species Somniosus microcephalus. Next base: position 25,423,470 of record NW_028225187.1, on the reverse strand, counting down.
GGCAGATAGTTAGATAGATAGTAAGACAAACAGAAAAAGATAGATCGATAGGTAGATAAAAACAGACTGACAATGCGCTATAACACTTTATATGGAATGCCCATAAGGAACTGACATAATTTTTGTTATTCCTTTCTCTAATTTTCAGAACAAGAGGTTAATCATTATGGCGCCATCGCCAGAAATGATTTTTTCCATATTCGTATTTTTCCCCATCCAGGAATATTTATTGATTAAAATAAATATATATATATTAAACATGCAGCGGAATATGAGTGAAAGACAGCAGAAATAAATGTTTCCTCCCCTGTCTTACCCAATCATTAGGATGGAATCTCCAGTGAAACACCAGTGGAAAGGTATAGTCATGCCCCATTTTCAAACTAAAGCCGCTGTATTTGTGCATTGAATTAGAAGACGGTTTGCTGGAAATCCTAGTGAATAGATTACACTTGCGGCTGAATCTGTGAACAACAGTGAATATTTCTTAAAATTATATTTATTATTCAAAGATACAAACAGTTGTTGTCAAAGCACAATAAAATATAAAAAATATGTTCATAAACATGCTGAATGGGCATCTACATGGCAAGCAAATTTTAACATAGTTGGGTTGTGAATATTGCTAGTACGAATGAGGAAGCCACATTATCCTCACAAAATAAGAATTTAAATGTGGTAGAGGAGCAAAGTGATCCAGGGGTACACATTCACAAATCATTAAAATTAGTAACGCAATTTAAGAAGACCTTAGAAATGCTACCAAAGTATTGGAATCCATTTCTGGAGGAAATGAATTGAAAAGCAGAGTAGCCATGTTAAATGTGTATAGAAACGTAGTTGGTCCACATTAAAGTATTGTGCAATCTTGTGGTCTCCATCTGTTCAATGAAGCTCCACTAGATTGATTCCCGGGATGAGAGGGTTGTCCGATGAGGAGAGATTGAGTAGATTGGGACCATGCTCACTGGATTTTAGAAGAAAGAGTGGTGATTTCATTGAAACATCAGATTCTGAGGGGGATTTGCAGGATAGATGCTGAGAGATTGTTTCCCCTGGCTGGAGAGTCTAGAACTAAGGGGCATAGTCTCAGGATATGGGGTCAGCCATGAGAAGAAATTTCATCACTCAGAGCTTTGTGACTCTTTGGAATTTTCTTCCCCAATTAGCTGTGTATGCAGAATTGTTGAGTACATTCAAGGCTGAGATAAGATCGATTTTTGGATCCTAGTGGAAACAAGGGACATCGAGATCGGGCGGGAAAGTGGAGTTAAGTTTGAAGATCAGCCATGATCTTATTGAATGGCAAAGCAGCCTCGAGGGACCACATGGCCTAATCCTGCTCCTAATTCTTAAGTTCTTATGTTATATTTTATAACATGTATATAGAGGAACAAGAGAAGGTAAAAAGGATTGAGGAGGATTATATCAGAACTGAAAGGTCTTACCTCTCAAGATATACCTAATAGACCGGGATACTTTTCTGTAGAAAACAGAAGGCTGAGGGGTGACTGAGGAGAGTTTTTTAAAATTATGAAGTGGTTTTGATAGGGTAGACATAGAGAAGGTAATACCACTTTTAGAAATTCCAGAAGTTTAGTTCATAAATATAAGATAGTCGCTAATGCATCCAATAAAGAAACAGGAGAAACAGCTTTCTCAGGCAGTGGTGAGAATGTGGACCTTGCTCCTGCATGGAGTGGTTGAGGCGAACTGCACAGATGTATTAAAGGGGAATCTAGATAAGTACATAAGAGAGAAAGGAATTAATGGAGTTGTTGATAGAATTAGATGAAGGAAGGTGAGAAGAGTCTCGTGTGGAACATAAACACCAGCACAGACCAGTTGGGCAGAATGGCCGTTTACCATGGTTTAAATTCTATGTATTTTTTTAAAATCCCATCATATCATGTAGCATAACAAAATGCTATGGCTTTTGTATTTGGCACTAATATACGGTGGAGTAGAATTCAGTCTTTACTGCCGGAACATGAAAGGAAGATTTGTCAAGAGTGATACCGGTAAGGAACAGACTGGTTGTTAAAGGCTGAAAGATAGCAAAATACGATGGGCTTTGTAAGTAATGGGCCATCCTCCCCGCCAGATGTTCCATCATGCGATCTGCCAATGGTGTGCTAAACTCCCAGGTGATGAAGGTTACACTGTAACCACTTACTCTATACACGGTTTATTAGTGGCATTCAGATAGATTGGAATAATTTGAATTTTTTGCGAGGATGGGAAATAGACGATATCAAATCAAGGTTCCCATTATACACCATGCCGGGTTTTCCTTTACATTGAAGTTAACGGAAGAGGAGTTATATCAGCGGTCAATTTGATAGCATTCATTTTACAACATGACTAAAGATATAATTGACCCTAGAACTTGTCCAGGATTTCTCCAGCCTTCTTCGGTCTTTTGCATAATTTCTCCAGGAGATCTACTGGTCTCCCTCTGCAGTTATGGAAGAATGCAAGAACACTGGCGGAATACTAGAGCAAGAGCCCAGGCACATCCATTAACTAATTGCATTAGAACATGCATAACCTGGGTCTACATTCCGGTGTAATAGTCTTACACACTGTATAGTCTTGCATGCAGCACCACCAAAGCCACATGTAGGATCCTTCTGCAAAATAGAAGCTGCACAACTTGCCACATGATGTCCCTCGAGATATAATGTCCTGGCAGGGTAAAACATACGTTAAATTGAATTGTTGGCGGGCAGGCACTCTGTCCCTCGAAGGCCTTGCACAAGGATCAATGGCCTAACCTGCCTTCAGACTAAAGTTGCTGAGGGCAGGTAATTTGCACAGAGCACAAGTTGATTGACGTTGCCTCCATTGGGTTTTCTTTGTTGTTTCTATGCTTTTTAATCCTGCTTCGCTCTTATTGCCGTGGAAGGTTTTCACAGACACAGCCTTCTTCCATTGGACCTCCTTCCAAACTAGCTTCAGTGTTTGCACGGTTAACTGTGGCGTATGTGACACAATAGTCGCTGGGGCCATTCTTGTTATCCTGTAATTAAAGAATATGGGTTTGAAGTTGGTCTCAGGCGGCGGTGAACAGCTACCAAGAGAGAATCAGTGGTGACTTCAGTGGAAGGGAAGTCGGGAGAGATGGATAATGGATGGCCAAGTCAATATCGCCCGATTTACAGTATGGTCAAAACTACTTTCAATTAATTGGCTGAGGACACTCTATTTCACTTCTAATGCCTCTCTGAGTTAACTGTTATAGTTTAAAATCAGAATAAAGTGGTTGGAATGAAACTAGCAATGAAGAAACTACTGATTAAATTTAAACAAGCGATGATAAGTTTTTATTCATTCACGGTATGTGGGCGTCGCTGACAAGGCCAGCATTTACTGCCCATTCCTAATTGCCATTGAGAGGTGGCAGCGAACCGCCTTCTTGAAATGCTGCAGTCTGTTTAATGACGGTTACCCCACAGTGCTGTTAGGGAGGGAGATCCAGGAGTTTCACCCAGCGGCGATGAGTAAACGGAAATATACTTCCAAGTCAGGATGGTGTGTGACCTGGAGGGGAAGGTGGCCCCATAGGGGTAACCTCTTTTCGTAGTGGTTTGGTACAATTGAACGGCTTGCTAGGCCATTTCAGGGGCAGTTAAGTATCAAACACATTGCCAGTGGGTCTGGAGTCACATATAGGGTAGACCAGTTAAGGACAGTCAACTTCCTTCCTTGAGGACATTATTTGGGTTTTACAACAACCCGAGAGTGTCATGGTCACCATTAATGTTATCAGCTTTTTATTCCAGATTTATTTAATAAACTGAGTTTACATTCCCCAGCTAGCAGTAGTGGCATTATGAACTCATGTCATCTGATCATTAGTCGAGACCTCTGGATTATTAGTCAAGTTATGTAACCACTAAGCTACTGCACCCATGATTGCAGTGATCTTTCGGTGGAACGAAACTACAATGGTCTTTATCATTCGGTAAACAACTGGCAACTGAATGATTGAAGTAATGGCTGGGAATTAAATTATTATTCTCTGGTTACTTTAGTGGGGTGGAGTCAATATTTTCAGATTAGGAGCGACCTTTGCAGACAGAATGATGTGGATATTACAAAATGGGCTCAGGCTTAAACGTGGCGTCGATCGGAACCGCCGGATTCTACTTTTAATTCAAATCATTGCAAATTAAAAGTGTGCGTTTTCTATTCTGCGTGAAAGATCCTCATCGCCCTATTTAAGCCCAAGAAGCAAGCAGAATAGCTGTCCCAATGGTAGAGAATAATAGACATCGGGGTTAAAATTGCTCTTCGGCAGTGGGACCATAACGGGTGACAGCGAATGTGCTGCTCGTTTCACAGTCAAAACGAATATCTTTTCGATAAGTGTGTGTGTTTCAATTGGGCCATTGCTTTAACTGATGGCCGACGCTTTACTTTGCAGAAGTAAGTTAGAAATCTAGCCGCATTGGTTGTAATATTTATCAGCAGCATCTTTCCCCTCTAAGGATAACTTACCTGTTTCCTTCCTGAGGCACCAACATCGTTATCTGTAAAATAAAGCAGATGCATTATAAAGGCAACAATCTGGGTCGTCGATGTACAGAATAAGATGAAGCCAGCCTAATCAGGCGTCATTTTAATTTAACCAACCCTGGCAGTAAACTGAAGGGATTGGTACAATTTCTGGGTTTACCACCCAATGGACCTTACTCTCCACGGTAGTAGGAGAGTATAATTGGGTGCGATTGGCAACCAGCCTTTCACCAGATCCTGTCCATTTTCGGCCAGGCTGAGTTAGGTTAAAATTACATGTGCTAATATCATCTACTTGATATTTCATAAGAAACATAAACAGGAGCAAGAGTAGGCCATTCGGCCCCTCGAACCTGCACCACCATTCAATACGATCATGGCTGAACTGATCTTCGCCTCAACGCAACTTTCCCATCCGCTCCTCAATACCCTTGACTCCACTGTATCTCAAATATAAGTCTATCTCTGCCTTGAATACAGTCAATGATTCCGCCTCCACATCTCTCTGGGGTAGAGAATTCCAAAGATTCACGACACTCAGATTAGAAATTCCTCCTCATTTCCGTTTTAAATGGGCGATCCCTTATCTTGAAACTGTGCACCCTAATTCTACATTGCCCCACGAGGGGATTCATCCTCCCTGAATCGACTCTGTCAAGCTCCCTCGGAATCTTATATGTTTCACTAAGATCACCTGTCATTCTTCCAATCTCCAATGCGTATAGGCCCAATTTTCTTCATAAGGCAACCCCTTCATCTCAGGACTCCACCTCGGGAACCTTCTTTGAACTGCCTCCAATGCAAGTATATCCCACCTGAAATAAGGAGACCAAAGCTGCACGCAGTACCCCAATTGTAGCAAGACTTCCCTACATTTGTGCCCCAACCCCGGCAATAAAGTCCAACATTCCATTTGCCTTCCTAATTAATTTTTTTACCTGCAAGCTAACCTTTTGTGTTTCAAGTATGAGGACTCCCAGATCGTTCTGTACGGCAGCATTAGGTAGTCTCTCCACTTAAATAATATATGTTTTTTTTATATTTCTTACCAAAGTGGGTAACCACACATTTTCCCACATTATACTCCATCTGCTGAATTTTTCCCCACTCAATTAACATATCTATATCCCTTTGCAAACTATTTATGTCCTCCTCACAACTTGTTTCCCAACGATCGTTGCATCATCAGCAAATTTGGCAAAATCATTAATATAGATTGTAAACAGTTGAGGTCCCAGCAATGATCCCTGTGGCACCCCACTAGTTACAGTTTACCAAACGAAAAATAAACCATTTATCCCGACTCTTTGTTTTCTGTTAGTTAGCCAATCCACTATCCATGCTAAGATATTACCCCCAACCCCGAGAGCTCTTGTCTTGTGCAGTAACCTTTTATGTGGAACCTTATCGAATGACTTCTGGAAATCCAAATACACTACATCTACTGCTTCCCCTTTATGCACCCTACTCTTTACATCCTCAAAGAACTCAAGTAAATTTGTCAAACACGATTTCCCTTCCATAAAACTATGTTGACTCTGATTGATGGCATTATAATTTTATAAATGTCCTGCTATTACTTCCTTAATAATGGATTCCAGCATTTTCCCAATGACAGATGTTAGGCTAACTGGCCTAAAGTTTCCTGCTTTCTGTCTCCATCCTTTCTTGAATAGTGGCGTTAAATTTGAAGTTTTCCAAGTCGCTGGGAGCTCTCCAGAATCCAGGGAATTTTGGTAGATTAAAACCAACGCATCCAGTATCACTGCAGCCACTTCTTTTAAAACGCTTGAATGTAAGCCATCAGGTCCAGGGCAATTGTCAGACTTTAGTCTCATTAGTTTGCCTCGTATTTTTTCTCCAATGATAGTCATTGTTTTAGAAAACATAGTACATGCAACATTAGTAGCAGGATTAGGCCATTCGTTCCTTCGAGCCTGCTCTGCCATTCAATATGATCATGGCTGATCCTCTATTTCAATATCATATTTCCGCTCTCTCCCCATACCCCTTGATGCCGTTTGTGTCTAGAAATCTGTCTATCTAGTTCTTAAATATAATCAGTGACTTGGCCTCCACAGCCTTCTGTGGTAGAGTATTCCATAGGTTCACCACACTCTGAGTGAAGAAATGTCCCCTCATCTCAGTCCTAAATGTCCTGCTCCGTATCCTGAGAATGTGTTCACTCGTTCTAGACCTCCCCCCCCCCCCCAGCCAGGGGAAACATTCTCCCTGCATCCAGTCTGTCTAGCCCTGTCAGGATTTGATGCGTTTCAATGCGATGCCCTCTCATTCTCTTAATCTCTCGTGAATGTAGCCTAGTCGGCCCAATCTCTCCTCATACGACAGTCATGCTGTCCGAGGAATCAGTCTGATGAACCTTCGCTGCACTCCCGCTATGGCAAGTATATCCATTCTTAGGTAAGGAGACCAAAACTGCACACAGTACTCCCAAGGTCGCACTAAGGCCCTTTCTCACTGGAATAAATCTTTGCTGAGTGTTATGAAAAACCTCCTTAAATATCTGTCACTGTTAATTCACCATCTTACTCTGTAATCTGTTTTCCCAGTCTACTTTAGCCAACTCTGTCTTCATTCCTTTGTAATTGCCTTTATTTAAGTTTAAGACACTAGTTTCAGACCCAACTTTCTCACCCTCGAACTGAAGTAGAAATTCATCATGCTATGATCACTCTTCACCAGAGGATCCTTTACCATGAGATCATTAATTATTCCTGCCTCATTACATATTACCAGATCTTAAATCGCATTCTCCCTGGTTGGCCCCACAACGTATTATTGTAACAAACCATCCTGAATACATTCTATTAACTCGTCCTCAAGGCTAACCTTCTCATTTAGATTTGTTCAATCTATATGAAGATTAAAATCGCCCGTGATTATCGCAGTAACTTTCTTACAAGCCCCTATTGTTTCTTGGTTTATACTCCCTCCTACAGTATAGCTACTGTTAGGAGGCCAAAAATTGCTCTCACTAGTGACTTATTTCCCTTACTATTTCTTATCTCCGTTCAAACTAATTCTACAACTTGATTTTCTGAGCCAATATCATTTCTCACCATTGCACTTTTCTCATCCTTTATTAAAAGAGCTACCACAACTCCTTTTGCTTTCTGCCTAATCTTCCGATATGTCCAATACCCCTGAATATTCAGTTCCCAGCCTTGGTCACCTTGCAATCCCGTCTCTGTAATGGCTATCAGATCATACCAATTTATTTCTATTTGTGCCGGCAACTCATCTATCTTGTTACGAATGCTATGTGCATTCAGATAAAGAGCTTTTATTTATTTTTGTACCACTGTTACCTACTCTGAATCTATCTGCAGGTGCACGTTTATGTTTGTATTCTCTGTCTCCTCTTGTCACTCTCTGGTTATCTTGAACCCTATCACTACCCTGCACTATTGCCTTCTCCTTTCTCTTTGACTTTCTAAATTTCCCTTCACCTGAAACATCCCCCCACTGTTTAGTAAACAGTCCATGTGCCTCATTCCCACTATAGCAAGCAGAGGAATATCCCAACATTATCTAGAACTGTAATTATAATCTCCCTTTTCCGACAGCTGCGAACAATTGAAAGAATTTACCACAATCTCGTGACATTCTGATCGTGAACTCCGACTACACTAAATGGGCAGCAGTTCCGGTATCATCTACATATAAACATAAAGGAGAAAACAAGACAATAAGGAGGCTTCATTAAGAGGGATTAATATATAGACGACAGAGAGACGATAGATATATATGGAGATATAGGGAGGAAGACATGTAGAGATAGATAGAAAGATACATAGATATTTGGAAGATAGATATAAAGATAGATAGATACATAAATAGATGGCTACATGGATACATATTTAGAGAGGTAGATTGATTGATTCCTTGATATAAATTAATTGAAAGCGATAATGAATTTAGACAACCATACTAGTATCCATAATATGAATATGGTGCATGTGATTAGAACATTTAATTTCCATCAATCTAATAAGGATGATATATAACCATTAATTGCATAGCTTTGATTTAAATGTCCAAGAATGGATTATGTTTTCCAAATGTACACGTTTATTGCCTTCATCTGTATCGATCGACTTATATTAAGCATTTGTTATCGTCGTTGCAGTTTATGGTTCATTTATAGTCTGGCCAATTACGATGTTCCACACAGTAGTTATCTAAAAAACAGAACTGGGGAGTTTATGTGCAGGTTCTGAGGATACTACGCCCAAGAGATGGAACTTACAAAGTGCCTATAGTGATTTTTTCATTTACAAATACTGGTATTGTGGTGCCAGTCCTATAATGCATTAATCGATTCAGACCCTTCTTAGGTAACTTCTCACAGTCTCAAGACAGTCGCTACCCTCACAGTAGCTATCAAGATCTATGAGATATACAAATCCCTCCAGCCAAGTAACACACCGAATCCTTACCTTCCATGGGCTCCGTGCCTTTAATACACTGTATGTTACCTGATCAGAACTAGAAACTGTAGAGAGAAAAATAAGAAACTGTGCTCAATTACATGGTTAATCAAGGAAGCATTTAGGTACCAGACCCATCCTACAATAATGATTGGACATTTACTGCTGTGTTTACTGGTTTTAAAATCAAGCAATTAATTAACCTGACCAAACACAAGCTGAGCCACAGTCCCTTGAGCAAAGTCATGAAGTGGTTTGGTCCCAAGAAATGGGGCAGTGCTGAGTCGCTTGCTTGTAAACAGGGTGATGGTGAGCAGCACATTCTCTCATTCTCTCCAGTCCCAGAACCAGGATATCGGTCTGAGGACCAGTTCCAGCATCCTTTGCTTGGAAAGTTGATTTTTAATGGTGGGGAGGAGACAGTTCCCCAAATCAATTTAGTATTCAAGATATTGTTCATTATGTCTGATTATCAGATTCCGAGATTAACACTTTGGACTAGCACCCAGATGTCCTCCGACCAATCCCGGCCGATTGAGAACCACTAATTTCAGAAAAAGAAAAATGAGAAGTAGAGGAAATAATGAACACAAAATGAATAGGGAATAAGGGCAAGCTTTTTGTCTTGGCGTCGGAGCAGTTAGCTTCACCTGCAAAGAGTACAGACAGCTCAGACTGCTGGGGCAAAAGACACATCCTTTACGGAGCCCACCAGCTTTTCTTTCCATTAATATGGCTCAATAGAACCGTGCCAACCGCCCCAAACTATTTCCCTTCGTATGCTCCATCTACGCGATGATTAATTTCCAGGCAGTAAATGTAAATCTAACACGAGGGTATGCTGAATGCTTGCAGATGAAGAATTCCAATTCCCACGGGCGATTTCCTCCATGTCCCCTCGCAACGTCGGTGGAATATTGCCGCAAGGCATGCAGAAACGGTCGTTTCTCTGAATTTACCGAAATTCCGTTGAAGTTACGGTGGGGTTGCCGGGAGCACAAATGCTACCGTGCACAATCTAATATATTTCTCACATTTGTCATTTCACGCTTACCAGTGTCTCGGGCTGATCCAACAACTGCATACGTGAAATTGCTCGCAGATGATACATCACTCGGGGTTCGAGATCTATTTTACTTTGGCACCCTGTACACGATAATGTTCTCAGATATTAAGGATTCATGCATCAACAACTCAAAGTTCACTTTTTAACGAAATGTTACAGAATCACAGAAACATTCAGCAGTAGCTATCCAGAACCTAGAACTCCTTGAAGGAGCAATCGTCCTTTGTCCTATACTCCTGGCTTGTGTCCGCTGCCATGTAAGGTCCTCATCCACAAAGATCAGTCCATATCACTGCTAAAGATATTTATGGAAATAGCTTCCACCAAATTTTCTGGTAAACTGTTCTAGATCCCGACAACTCTCTGAATGAAAAATAATTCTCAACATCTCCTCTCAAGATCTTTTTACAATGATGTTGAATCTAAGACATCTAGTTATTGACCAAGAGGGAATACTGTTTCGCTCTCTCCTCTATTAAAACCTCTCATCGTCTTGAAAATCTCTATTGGCTCACCTCTCAACCTTGTCTGTTCAAGCCCTTATTATCCAATCACTCCTCTTCCCTGGTAATATCCTGCAAACATCCTCTGTGTCCTTTCTTTGTCTCTTACATGTTTCCCGAAGCGTGGTTTTATTCGTATTTGGGATGTGGGCGTCGCTGGCAAGGCCAGAATTTATTGCCCATCCCAAATTGCCCTTCTTGAACCGCTGCAGTCCATGTGGTGAAGGTACTCCCACAGTGCTGTTAGGGAGGGAGTTACAGGATTTTGACCCAGCGACGATGAAGGATTGGCGATATATTTCTAAGTCAGGATGGTGTTTGACTTGGAGGGGAACTTGGAGGTGGTTGTGTTCCGATAAGCATGCTGCCCAAGTCCTTCTAGATGGAAGATTTCGTGGGTTTTGTAGGTGCTGCCGAAGAAACCTTGGCGAGTTGCTGCCCGGAATTGTCCAGCTGAGGCCTAACCACTCATTCATAAAGTTCTAGCATGTTCTCTTTGCTTTTATATGCTAAGCCACTATTTAAAAAAAACAAGTGAACCATATGCTGTTTTCAGCACTTTATCAACTTGTCCTGCCATCTTTAAGGTTTTGTGTATACGCACACCAAGTTATCTCTGCTCATCTACACTTTTCAAAATCGTGTCCTTTATTGTATATTGTCTTTCCAGATTAGTTCTCCAAAAGTACATCACGTCACATTTCTCCGGGTTGAACTCCATCTGCCATGCTTCTGCCAATTTAACCATTCCTGTCTATGTCACCGCGAAGGCTACAACTATCCTCATCACGATCTACTGCCTGGCCAAATTACGTATCATCTGCAAATTTACAATGTTGCTCCCTACACCTTTGTCTTGCTCGGTCATTTAAGTTGCCAAGTGTAATGGACCCAAAATGACTGTTGGGAAATACCACTGCAAAACCACCTCCCAGTCTAAGAAACATCCATCCACCAGCACACTCTGCTTCCAATCACCGAGCCCATTCTGTATCCATACCGCCACTTTCCCTTAATCCCATGGGTTTACATATTTTTTAACAAGCCCCGGAGGACTGCCTTCCGAAAGTCTATAAATACAACATCTACTACACTATCTTGATGAAAAGTCTCTGTTATCTCATCAAAGTATTCAGTCAAGGTAGTCACACATGATTTCCTTTAACAAATCCATGATGGATCTCCTTGATTAACCAAAGTCTTTCCAAAATAAAAGTTTTTTTTCCCACTAATAATGGTTTCCAATACCTATGTTCGGCTGACTGACCTGTTGATAAACTAAAAAGCAAGAACAAAAAATGGGAATATTTAGCTCTTAAACACTGTAACCGTCTCCATCGGAGCTATATCAGAGACTATGGGGTGTAATTCCATTTGTACGTGGCGGCATAACTGGTGGTAGCGCACCTAACGCCTCTCTATGTCCAGTCTGATATTCAGTTCCATTCAGGGGTTTATAATTTGCACCCGTGCCAAAGAGCTTTCAGTTTAATCATGGATATAGCTACGACTGACTAATATAAAGATTTTGCAGACTTACCCCTGCTGCTGTGAAACACTTGAGGAATTGTCTGGATAAAATAGGAAGAGACATATTTAAGCAAGTTGTGCAATAAATATGGCACTCTTACTGCCTAGAGATGGTTTGGGTTTCTTTAAGTAATCGCCAAACAGTAAACATTTTCATTGATAATAATTTAAATCTGTTATAAACGTGCATTTATATCAATAATTATATAAAACAGTGCACGAATGCACAAAGAACGTCCAGAAAACTTTACGATAACCCCAATCATTACTAATCATCTATCAGATTTCACATTCTCTTCCTAAGCACGTGCAAGTTATTATTCTCCCCCTCACACAGATTTATTCCTTTTGAGAATGGTAGAAGTGGAAACATATCCTCAACCCAGTAAGCTGAGTTCATGATCCAAAGTCATCCGTGTAAATACCTCTTTGCTCTCCCGCCCACACTGTGCATTTCCCTCTCAAATCAGCCTGTTACTTTTCGAATGCTGCATCTAAATATGGAGGGTAACGAATCCCGTCCCGTGACTGTCGAGCCAATCACCTGCCCATAAGACACTGCTCACCTTGTTTCTTCTTCCGAAGTTTGAAGAAAACCAGTGCAGTCAGGGCAGCGATCAGAAAAAGTGGAAGAACTGTTGCTGTGATCGCGGTTGTGTGACTTTGTGCTGGAATCAAACAAACTTATTTCACGAATAGCATGAAACCGTTCCAAGCATTACAAATTCAACCTGGCACCATACGTAGAATTAAAATTGTTTTTAAAATCTGCACTGAATGGATTCCCTTTCTAACCACCTCAGTCCCACGACCCTGGAACACTGATCCATTGACATGTCAGCTCCAGGTTAGATTATTACAAAGCCTTCCTTTCTGAGCTCCTAACGCCGCCGTCCACAAACTACAACTAAACCAGACGTCCCTGTCCCGCACCAATTCCTACTCGCCATTTTTCCCATCTAGCTTCCTGTCCTCGAATGTAACAACATTAAACACCTGGTCCTCGTGTTCACTATATTTCTTACACATCTGCTCCAGTTTTATCTCCATCCTTACAGCCCTCAGTCAATTGATTTGTCGCCTATTGGGCTCACGCGCTTCCTTTGTCACACCATTAGTGAAATACTTTTGCTCTACTCTCCTAAACCACCTCTATTATAGCCTGCTTCAAACATCCTCTCAGGAACCATATTTGCCGCCAGGTTTTTGCTCACTCCTCCCAACCTTCCCCTCTCTGTCACTTTGTATCCACATGGATTTCAAGTTCTAAAGCGCCGTTGTGAAATTCTGCTAGTTTATTTCAGAACGACTTTCACTTAGTTAAGTTCAATTACTTAATTCGAAACTTTACTTATAAATTTTCACCTGAGGTGCGATGTGTCCTTTATGATATATAAATCATGCGAATTCAATATACTGTTTATTTTGCCGAAAGAAAAGTAATTAATAAAATCAGATCAAACACAATGTTCTGTTACCTTGTACCGTGACACTGATATAATTGCTGGTTGTGTTAAATATTCCTTCATAGGTCCCGCTGTTGGTCGCTACACAATGAAATCGACCTCCATGGCCTGTCTGGAATGAACTGATAATGAGTTCACTCCCGTTCGTACTTAAGTGATAAGATTCGCTCTTATTTTCTAACTGTTGGTTGTTCAGGTGCCAGCAGAAAAGCGGTGCAGTGCCTCTCTTCACCAAGCACTGGAGAACGAGATGGTCCCCAGCTGGAATCTCAGTTTTGTTGGTAGTGGATGTGAGAGAAGCACCAGCTACAGGAACTAGAGAAAAGCAAATAAGTTTAACGATGTAGAGAATTAATTCTGCAAGTTACAATTCAAAATTGAAACTGTGGTGTATGTGCCTTCAAGAGCCCCTGTGTACTGTAATGCCGGTAGTGGCCACTCGGGCAATATAAGCCTGTATAGTGTCTTGTATCTTTTAGTTTACCTCCAGACTTTGTTCAGTAAAAAGCTGTTAAACCAACTCCTGCATTCCGTGTCTCCATTAACACACGGACACAACAGTGGCGACGAATTGGAAACGGACTTACCTGCAATTCGGCAGCACTTCAAGGATATCGATTCCTCAGGCGAAAGTCGAAGAAAAACAAGAAAGAAAAAAAAACTGTGGTTTCACCAGCTAGCCGAGCTGGTGGCAGGTACTGCAATAATCCTTCCTGGGCGGCGGGCTGGGGCTCCATCGGCTGGCTCTGCAGTGGGACCGAGCAGCGAAGGCGGAGGTAAACAGAGACAGAGGGTGGAGCATACGGGAGACGGCCGGCGCTGCAAAGCAGGTCGGCGTTCGGACCAAGCAGAGGGAGGGAAAAGTCCCAGAGAGTCCGGCGGGAACGAGTCTCCACCTATTAAAAAAAAATACCTGTGTAAATAAAAACCGCGGAGAACAGAGTTGTCAGCAGCGGCAGCAAAGCGCGGGAGGTGCCATTTTTTTCTGCGGGGAAGAAAGGAAAGCGCGGGAGGCGCCATTTTTTTTCAGGATGCCTAAGACTGGCAATATTACTGATTTCGATGGCGATATAGAGGATTGGACCACATATGTGGAGAGAGTGGTGGTATATTTCACAGCGAATAAAATAGAGTATGATAAAAAGGCATCGGTACTTCTAAATCTAATGGGTGCAAGGACATACAGGCTGTTAGAAAACTTAATCACTCCAGCCAAACCGATGGACAAGAATTTTAAGGAGATTGTTGATACCCTACACTGCCAATTCGGGGCAGGACTGGCAGGTTCTCTACGAGACAAATTCGTCTGCGGTCTCCTAAGTAAAGGAACACGAAAAAGGCTACTTTCTGAGAAAGATTTGACACTGGACAAGGCTTTCAGTGTAGCTGTATCATGCGAAGCAGCAGCAAGAGGAGCTGCAGAGATACAGCAAAAGCCACAAGACTGCGGCACCCATGAAATGACACGGGGTTGAGAGAGATGTTATCGCTGCGGCAGATCCACCCATTACCAGAGGGACTGCTGGTTCAAGGACAATGCATGCAGGCAATGCGGAAAGATGGGACACATTACACATGTATGCCGATCTGGAAACAAAAAAACCATTGACAGAAAAAAAATCAATAAGGAAAAGTACAGAAAGGTACAAATGATGACGGACAGTAGCTCCAAAGACCAGAAGAGCGATAACGACTCCGGAAACAAGAGACTAAGCTCTCTCAAATTACATAATGTAATTGCCAAAGAAGATTACCAGACCATTTGGGTTACCCTCACGATAGCGGGGTCCCCAGTTAAAATGGAGATAGATAAAGGATCAGCTCTGACCATCATAAGTCTACGGGATTACGAGCGGCTATTTCAGCATATAACTTTGAAAGGCATATCCATTATCTTGAAGACATATACAGGCCAGAAAGTATACCCCAGAGGGAAAATAAGGGTGCCTGTTGTATACAACGGCAAGGAAATACAGAAGTTGTATTTATATGTTCTGCAAGATGGTGGTCCAGCGCTGTTGGGACGAGAATGGATCAGCAAGATACGTTTAGACTGGCACTCCATTCAGGCACTGACGGTGGCCAGTGAGAAAAAAAATTATGATGACGTCAAACCTGAATGATTAAAAGATATCTTGGCCAACGCCAAACAAGTGTTTCAACAGGAACTAGGAACCTTGAAAGGCGTCACTGCCTCAATAAAAGTGGAAGATGCGGCAATTCCCAAGTTTTTTAAGGCAAGGCCGGCGCCATACGCAATTCGTCCAGCAGTCGAGGCAGAGCTGGAGAATTTGGAAAAGGCAGACGTGTTATCCAAGATAGATTGGATCGAGTGGGCAACACCCATCGTCCCGGTCATGAAGAAAATGTTGAATAATGATAAACCTGAAGAACAGAGAAAAATTCGCATCTGTGGGGACTTCAAGGTGACTGTAAACCCGGTCCTTCACACGGTACAGTATCCTCTTCCGAGGATAGAAGATATTTTCGCCTCACTATCCGGAGGGAAACGTTTCACCAAAATTGACTTGGCTCAGGCATATCTACAGATGGAGGTTGAGGAGGCTTCTAAAAATATCTCACGATAAACACACACAAAGGCCTGTACTAGTAAAATCGACTGGTTTTCGGAGTAGCATCAGCTCCAGCTATCTGGCAAAGGGCTATGGAGCAAGTCCTGCAAGGGATTCCGGGGACTCAATGCTACATAGACGACATCCTTGTAACAGGAGAAAACGACAACGAGCACCTTGCCAATTTGGAGCAGGTGCTCACGAGTCTGAGAGAATGGGGCCTACGAGCAAATCACCCCAAGTGCGAATTTTTCCAGAAACAAATATCATATTGTGGCCACATAATTAGTCACCTGAAAAAATTGAAGCGCTCATAAAAGCCCCAGCACCTGAAAATGTCTCACAATTAAGGTCGTTCCTGGGATTGATAAATTACTATCATAAATTTTTACCGAACTTGTCAACTGTTCTTCACCCTCTTAACGAACTGCTACAAACGGGAATAATTTGGAAATGGAGCGAAGACTGTAAACGTGCCTTCCATAAATGTAAAGGCTTGATCACGTCCAAGGAAGTTTTGGCTCATTACAACCCATCACTGCCAATCAGACTGGCGTGCGATGCATCCCCTTACGGCGTAGGAGCGGTATTAGCGCAGAGATTCCCTGATGGCTCGGAGCGGCCGATAGCTTTTGCGTCACGCTCATTGAACTGAGCTGAGCGTAACTATGCCCACATCGACAGGGAAGCACTCAGCCTGGTATGGGGCGTTAAGAAATTCAACCATTACCTACACGGACAAAAATTGACCTTGTTGACTGACCATCAACCCCTCGTCTCCATATTCAACCCTAAAAAGGGCATTCCCATTATGACAGCGCAAAGGCTACAGAGGTGGCCCCTTTTCCTAGGGGCACACCAATATGACATAGAATACAAAGGATCAAAACAGCATGGAAATGCTGACGGATTATCGCGTCTACCGTTGCCAACAGTAGAAGAGGCACCTACAGTGGACCCAGTGGAAATGTTCCACTCAACCATAGTGGAATGTCTACCAGTAACAAATTCTACCATTGAAAAGGAAATGAGAAATGACCCAACTCTCTCACGAGTCTACGATTTAACGGTGAACCACTGTTGCCAGCATTCTCGCAAAGGAGAGAACAGCTGTCAGTGTGCTGAGGAACCTTGATGTGTGGATCCAGAGTGGTGATTCCACCCAAACTCCAGGATAAAGTGCTAAAGGAGCTTCCCGAGGGGCATCTGGGTGGAGTGAAAATGAAGAACCTAGCCAGAGCGTTTGTATGGTGGCCAGGTATCGATGGAGACATCGAAGAAATGACCAAGGGCTGTCTAGGATGCCAGAAGGTCCAAAACGCCCCACCACAAGCCCCTCTACATCCATGGGAGTGGCCCTCATCTCCATGGCAAAGGGGACACATCGACTTTGCTGGTCCATTTATGGACTCAATGTTCTTAATCGCAGTTGATGCACACTCCAAGTGGCCGGAGTAAATAAAGATGTCCTCCACCACCACGGAAAATACCATCACAGTATTAAGGACCATATTTGCCAGGAATGGGCTGCCTGAACAGATTTATTCTGATAATGGACCACAATTTGTGTCCGAAGATTTCAGGAAGTACTTAAAAAACAATGGGGCTAAGCACTACACGTCCGCCCCATACCATCCCGCCATCAATGGATTGGCTAAAAGGTTTGTCCAGACCTTCAAGAAGGCCATAAAGGTAATGAAGAAATTAATCTACAGCATAAGGTAGATAACTTCTTGTTTGCATACAGGAATGCAACACATGTGGTTACAAACCAAACTCCCGCCATGATGTTTTTCAATAGAAGACTAAGATGCCGGCTGGATTTGATCAAGCCAAACATCCAAAGGGACATAGAGAACCGCCAATTTCAAGGCATGAATGAAAGGCCAACTAGAACCTTCCAGATAGGTCAACAGGATTTGGCCCGGGACTACTGTACCGAGAAATGGCAGCCTGGAACTATTTGCACACGACTAGGACTGCTGATGTATACCGTGGACATTGGAGAAAGCATAATAAGGCGCCATGCTGACCAGATCATAGAGTCATCCGAAAAGGGACAACCTACACCACCACTCTATACGCCTAATGATGAAGCAGAGATACCCATAGTATCTACCTCCGATCCGGTAATACTGGAACCAGATGAATCCGACACTGGTATTGAAGCTGAATCGACCTTGCTAGAAGAACCTAATATACCACCGAAAGCTACTACACCACCGAGGCGTTATCCGTACCGAGTCAGGAAGCCTCCAGAGAGACTGACTTATAATTGATTAACTGCAGCAAATGTGTAGATTATCGTTCTTGTACACATGTTAATAACAATTACTTAAAATGTTATGTACTGGTTGTCTAAAATGGGAGGAATTGTGGTGTATGTGCCTTTAAGAGCCCCTGTGTACTATAATGCCGGTAGTGGCCACTCGGGCTATATAAGCCTGTATAGTGTCTGGTATCGTTTTGTTCACCTCCAGACTTTGTTCAGTAAACACCTGTTAAACCAACTCCTGCATTCCGTGTCTCCATTAACACACGGACACAACAGATACCTATTTTGAGTACTAACTAAGATTAAATCAGATAAATAAACCAGACTGGTTCAAGAATTGCTGATCAGCTACAAATGCATTGGCGAAAACATTTAGTTCAGAATTGTCCTTGTGCTGTACCATCAGTGAAAACGAATATTAGTTCTAACTAAAGTTTCTGCACATTCTCCAAATAGTAACTGGTTACAATGAGCCAACAGTACAACTTGCACTAAGTTTCATACGGAACATCTCGGGGATTATTTGTAATTTTACAAGATGGTGTGAATTGCAGGATGTGGAATTATCCACCAGTCATACACCACACCCGGTTTCCCTTCTCACTGAATATAATGGAACGAAATATAGGACGGGGGTTATAATGGGCGAACAATTCGATATGAACCACGTTTCTCCTTCACCTAAAGTTGCATTGTCCCCATTCAGAGCGATGCCTAATTCGGGCTTTAAGCCTGAGTGCTCCAATGCTGCCAATATTTCAATAATCTAGGGATAGAACCTATTTTGCCCAATTGATCTTGAAATATATTAGCAACACGAGCAGGTCAGAGTAAGGTAATCTGCAGCACGTGACTCACCTCTTGAGTCCCCAAAGACTTTCCACCATCTGCAAGGCACAAGTAAGGAGTGTGATGGAATACTCTCCACTTTTCTGGTGAGTGCAGCACCAACAACACTCAAGAAGCTCAACACCATCCAGGACAATGCATCCCCATTGAGTGACACATCATCCACCTCCTAAAACATTCCTTCTCCCAATCACAAACGTACCGTGGCAGCAGTGTGGACCATCTACAAGATGCACTGCAGCAACTCGCCAAGGCTTCTTCAGCAGCACCTCCCAAACCCGTGACCTCTCCCACCTAGAAGGTCAAGGGCCGCAGCGGCATGGAAACACCATCACCTCCAAATTCCCCTCCAAATCACACACCATCCTGACTTAGAAGTATATCGCCGATCCTTCATCGTCGCCACATCAATATCCTGGAACTCCCTCCCTCACAGCACTGTGGGAGTACCTTCACCCCACGGACTGCAGCGGTTCAAGAAGGCCACTCAGCACTACCTTCTCAATGGTAATTAGGGATGTGCCATAATTGCTGGCCTTGCCAGCGGCGCCCACATCCCATAAACGAATACAAATATATTAGCAACAACTGTCGAGAACTGGTGGTCTAAAACATACAGCCCAGAAATTACTACCTACTGTATTATGTTTTGGGACGTTAAATTATCCGTATTACTTCCCTCAATTTGTCAATTAAACAGACTGATCGGCCTTTTTAACCCTATAAATAACTGTTGCAGTTTATAGACCAATACTTGATGCGATCAGATGACAATCTTGTTCTTTTTTGGTATTCACCTGTTTAATGTAAATGGCGCAGTGCCTCATTTCACACAGGGGAATGTCAAAGTAGATGTTCCACCATCCAAGCTGACGGCACAAGCAGTGATTCCCAGGCTGATCTGACTTTGCGTCACTTGTTTCGTTCTGCCTCTGAGGTACTTATAATAACTCACCTATCACTGAAACCGCAACGACATCGCTGTGTAGAGGATGTCCTGTCGCTTCGTTTGAAACAGCACAACTATAATCGCCTTGAGTGCTTTGGTTGACTTCACCGATTTGGTAAGTAATTGTGGTTCGGCTGGACTCCTCTCGGAAGAGTTCTTTATTCGGGTCTATGTAGAAAATGAAGGTAATTGGGGTAGAACCGTTGGACACTGTGCAGGTTAACGACGCTCTGTCTCCTTCTATTAAATCTTTACCAGGGCTGATTGCCAGTTCCGGTTTGGCCAGTGGGATTCCTGCAAATATAACCATTTGTTAATTACATTGCTTTTGTAGAATTTGTATTCTTACTTTCAAGTGAAATAGGGTTCTAATCATAATAAACAGCCTCGTCATGTAGGTTACCACACCAATATTGGGCGCCCGTCTCCCTCTCCTACTTTAGAAGTAGTTGGACTTAATAGAGGAAAGCCTGATCCTGGAATTACAATGAGTCCTACTGCAATCCACTTATGGCCACCCTCCTATTTCTGGCCTGGTCCTTATTCCTAGTGACTCTGCTAGTGAAAAGAAATAACTCTGCACTATTCCAGTACCATAAACACTACCGTACCTAACTGCAATGATATCTAACTCCACCGCTCCTCCTGGGTAAATCATTATATATTCCAGCTGTCAGATACGCATAAAATGTACTCCTAAGCGCTACCCTCTCGCGTTTAGTGATAATTATAATTTACTGATCCCTCCTTCCTGTCTTCGCAATCAGAGAGAATAGCTTTTCCTAATCGCCCTATCTCCCAATTGGCATGTAAAAAACACTAATGAAATAACACTTAGCCATCGCTAACTCGGCACTGTCAGTCCCTGTAGCTCAAGTCTATCCTGGTGAATAACGTTTTTCTTCCCTGGCGTCATCTGTTGAATCAGCGCTACTGGTTTTCTATGATTTTAATGTTCTCTTTTAAAGTGATAAACAATTATCGTAAATTTTACTCACGTTTGACTGAAACTGAAACCGGAGTGCTGCGTTTCATCACATCATTGTTACAAGTGGTTGCTTCACACAGGTAAATCCCCGAATCATCCGGCCGAGATATCTCCTTGATGTAATAGCTGTGGTCTGCCGCTGAAGTGATCGAAATATTTTAACCAAACAGGCGAGATTTAACTGTTGGCCCTCAAATAATTGAGCTCCAGACTGAGCCTTCAATGTGGGTATGGAGAAAACCTCTATAAAATAGAATGATATATGGATTTTCCGGGTTCCACATCCATCACAGACTTAACAATTTATGTGTTTGGACAACACACGTTAATGATTAGATCAATGAAACGCCGACAGCGGCTCAGAGAAAGGGGCTTTCAATAATCCTTGATTACGCTCTGCTATGGGAATATGCAGTTCGGGACACCGACAAAGCTATCACCTGAGATCTGAACATCCTGCCGTGGCTTGATTTGAGAACTAGTTAACCCTTCCATTGAAATGAATGGAAGAAACATCCTGCGGGTCCTGTGAGATTATCCCCCAACACCCCACTCCCACAACCCCACCATTTGATCTCTGCTCTCCGCCCAGGCGATGCTTTACTCTCCAGTCATAAACACTGAAATATGCTTGGTCATTGTTGCAGCACTTGCAAATTTTAGGACATTCATGTTAAACGCTCAGCTAGTGACAATACAATATTTCTGAAATCCACTGTCAACACAGGATTGATAACTCCCAGCTTGTGTTCAGATTGCCTGCTCCATTGAAAATGCGAAGCTAGAGTTATGATTTACCGGATCTGAAGGAATGGAAATGAATTTCCGGGCATCAGAGGCACAGACTTTAGTGACCTCGGGCGTTTTGCCTCCAACTCTACTGAAATTGGAGGGGGTGAAAATTCAAGTTTTTCTGGGGTACAAATCCGGTGGTAGCAGATTGGTCACCCTTCTTAAAAACAGGCCAATTTCAATTCCATTTTCTGCCGATCCACATTAGCGCTCTCAATGTTAAACTTTACCCCCGAGATTTCAACTATAAAAGATTTCCGGGACTAGTAAGTGGTAAGGCATTGTCCGATTCATCACCCTGTTGTGCCTGACCAGCTTCTGATCGCTGCTGCATCTTCCAGACAGAAAGAGCAAGGTCACTTTACTTTGGGGCCACGGGTAAAAACGCACGGTATCGAATCTTGCACCAATTCCACACTACGCATGATTTTCCTGTCCATTGAAGATCAATGGAGGCAAAAACGGGCGGGACATATAATGGGAGGTAAATTCAATATCGACCAATTCCACACTATTGCAGGAAGCTACTATTACCCACTGGGAGTGGGCACTGGTCCTCAAACGTTGCAGCTTTTACAATTTCGGTTTTCGGCAAATGTATGGATAGTCTAAGAACCAGATGGCGCTATGATTTAAACAGGTTGCATTCAAAATTGATTTGTTACGTGATAAACATGTGGATAAATCCTTTACCAGACTGGATCCCTCTCGTATGTTTATTTAACTATAATCCCCTGAAGAATTCTTTCAATCAACAATAATTACAGCTGGCTGTCCTTACCTTTAACCTCAATGGAAACCTCATCACTCTTCTTTTTCACATAGCGGTAGAAAACATTTGCTTCACACAGGTAACTCCCCGAGTCCTTCAAAGAAGCTGTCTCTGTGAGCTTAAAGTTGTTGTATGTATTCAATATCAGAGCTTCGCCATTTTTGTAAAATGAGTATTGAAGGCCATTTGTGTACGGCATTGTTTCAATCATACAGATGAATATTAACTGGTGTCCCTCAAATATTTCAACAGCAGGGTAAGTCCTCAGTTTAGGTTTGGAGAAGTGTTCTGTGAAAACAGAATCTGGATTGACAGGTAACAGTTCCTATCACTGAGATAAACAAACAGCAGAGATTATTAATAGGAGCAAGGCAATACCGAGAATCGCCACTAGGGGCGTCTACAATTAATGGTAACCAGCAGCTGTATTGTGGAACACTAGAGCAGGAAGCAGTACTATATTTTTATGGAATTCCTCTCGCTGCTTTGTTTGCGGAGAACTTAATATGCTTAATATATTGTGCTGAAACAGGAATTCCAAACAGGACAAGACGTATGTTTCAGTTGGAATCCTCCCATAGATCTTTTCTCTTTTAGACATTATCTGCCGTGTCTCAGCATCTACTATGACTATGGTGAACTCCTCAAATGTTCGCAGCTACATCGCTGTGTTCCCAACCAGCCCCCAGCTCAGCTGTCACCATCGGAAATTACAAAGACTCTGGATTCTCACGGCCAGGGCGATGGATCGGTGATGATATAACACACCCGCTACGATGACAAGGACATCGTTTATTTGGAATCTGTGACTAAGCTCACGCCAAACACGTAAGTTAAAATAACAAAACACAGTGGAGAGGAGCACACTGCTTATTCTATCCTTCCACGAATTCCATCAGCGGACCCACCACTGAAGCTCCAGGGTCTCACGAGGACCTGCTGGTATTTTACGTCAAATCCTCATCGTGGTTATTAAGGACAGAGGCAGCATCAAATTTCGGTTTCGTGGGAGAAAATTGCCCGTCAGCCTCTAGATGTGACATGGTGGTAATGGGGGAAGGCGCCAAATTCTGCCCAAAGGTTGGGTGGGAGGAGAAAGAAACCTGCTGGAGCTGGCACGGGAGGAGACCCACCCTGGGTTATATATTGGCTAAAGTAGCATGTTGATATATAAACATCATGGCCCAGTAATTTGGGTCCCAACGCGTGAGTACGGACGGGGTAGTCACGTGTAGGCCGGCTGGAAGTGCCGGTTTTCAGCATGCACAGCGCATGCGCGGAAAACCGGCATTTCCTTTCCTCTGAACCAAGGGGTTCAGAGGTCGAACGCATGCGTGCAGGAGTGTGCGCGAGCGCGCTGAAATTCCTTTTTTTAAGCTTTGCCCGTGCGTGAAGGCCTTCGGTTTTTACGTGTGAAAAAAGCAGACATAAGGACTTAGTTTTAAAAGGTAAGTAGTCTATTGAAGTTAGGAAAATTTTTCCACATGTTTATTATTTTTAAAGAATTTATAGTAAGGTAAGTGTATTTTTAGACCCGATTTGTTAAAAAATTGTTTTTTTCAAAAAATTGAATAATTGTTTAAAATAGTTTTTTTACAGTTATTAATAGTTCATTTAATTAGTGGGATTTTTTAAAACTTTTATTTGAAGTTTAAGTACTGTTTTGAGTGCCCGGAGTTTTCATGAGTTTGACATTTCTTACTATCAAACTCATGAATGAACTTTTGCAACCTCCGATTGGTTGCCCAGTGCTCACGTGATCCCAGCCGGCTCATCAAACTAACGACGCCGCTGGATCACGCAAGCACAGCGCGCCGGGAGCTGAACCGGGCCACTGACAGGAAATCCATGCAGGGCCAGGCTTCAACTGTCGGCGCGCTTTGTAAGTGTAGGTCGGGGTCTTGCACCCGCGGGAAGCACCCGACACCAATTTCTGGGCCCATATGACCTAACGTGAACAAATTATTCCAGAATCACAGAACTATGTATAATTTTGTACAGATTCAGAACTTATCGGACCTGTAATATTTATAAATATTAAAGAGGGATAACACCAATTGAAATATTGCATACGTACCGTGAACGTGAACGTGAACACTTCGAGAAATCTTATTGTCAATAGTACAATGGTATGATCTGCTGTCTTTTGAAATATTCACTCTAATGCTATGCTGAGCTTTCCAATTATACAACTTCATTGAGTGGATCCTTCTATTGCCTTTGTAAAAGCCAACATCTCTATTGATCCAATAATATTTTCTGTACCGACAATTCAGATTCAGAACATCTCCTTCCAAAACCGAAGGTGGGTCGACCTGGAAGGTCACATCGCCATCTAATGGTGGGAGCAGAATTTCGTAGTTTAGTTTAACAAATGATTAAATCAAACTGAGAACTGCTTCGAAAACAGCCCGAATACATTGGACACGTTATATAATCCTAATCCCAAATCCAATCCAGGTTGGGGCAAATACAGAGCAGAAAGGATTCAGTGGACAGTTTGTGTTGAATTTACTGATGGTTCCAATTGTGGTTTGTTGATATTGCTCTCCTCCTGCAGCACTTCCCCACCATTTGGCCCAGCTACTCTTAGGTTGGAACATTGAAAATAATCTATGTTGGGTACGGCGGTTAAGAAACTCATAAGCAGAAAAGGGAATAGAAAATCCGGCACAAAGGATCACGTATTGCTCACTGAACCCGCCGTATATGTATACTTTTGATTTCTAAAGAAGGAAATTACGCCGGATTTTTTGAGGAGCATTCCATCCACAGCACCAGATACTGAAAAAAGTGCATCCAGCTCATTTTGCATTCTGAATCGGCCAGTGGGCACAAGGTGCCTTGGTGCGTTGTGAACTTAAGGTAAAGAGTGCCCCAAATATTCCAGGCCTCAGCTGTAAGCCTGAACCAGCTACAATCTTCCATCCATTAGCATCAAATCCGCCTATGTTGGGATGGTCTTACGTTGGTTTGCATACACATCAGTAGGACCGAGATCACTGCCAGGAGACTCATGTTAGCTTTGAAATGGGGCTTTCTGGTTGCAGTCACAAATTAGCAGTTCAAAATCTTCCAATATCTACGATCGACAGGCAGGAGTTTGGGGTGTGAGAATTTAATTCAAATAACTACCTACCTTGCTACCACTTTAGGATGCCCTTGGATCCTCACAAAGACTTTGGTTGGCAGATTAAGCGGACGAAAGCTCCACCACCAGTGTCCTTCAAGAGCCCTCCTCTCTTGGGGTCCGCCATTGTAAATGAATAGGAAACTTTTGTGGAAGACCAGAAACATCCCTCCAGACTCATAGTACATTGTACACGGTATTTACAGCAGAGAGCCAGGCCATTCGGCCCAATAGGTCCATGCAGGTGCTTATCTTCCACACGTGTCTCTTCCCACCCTTCATCATCTACCTCATCAAGATATCCTTCAATTCCTTTCTCGCTCATGTAATTATCTAGCTTCACCTTAAATGCAGTTCCCTCAACTACTCCCTGTGGGAGCGAGTTCCACATTCTAACCACACTCTTATTACTAACCCATATGCAGGCCTAATGATATGAGCACGGGGATGCCCATGCAATCGCCCAGCAGCGTGAGAGCACGGAAATGAAACGCAGATGAACTCCAACGGCATTTCCCGATAGTTCTCAGGAGCAACCGAGAAGGAGACCTCCCCTCCTACGGATTCATGGGGCCCTTACAGTTAACGGAGTGTGTGATTTTCCCCACATGCGACCCAGAAGATTGCCTGAAATGCCCAGCTTGGAATGTTTTCCCAGTAATTGCAAATATTTACCAATTTCAGCAAAAATTGTCCAGCCAAAAAATGTTCTTCGAATCGTTTTCCATCTTTCAGCAAATTAAGAAGCAGCAAGTTTCGGAAGGAAACAGCAAAGCCAGCGACCAACCTGTTACGGTGACGTTTATTTCCTGCGAGACCCACTTCCTGTAGCCTATTTTGCATTCACACCGATACGATGCCTCATCTGTAATTTCTGCTTTAGCTATGATGTACTGAGATTGAGAACTTCCATATATTATCTCTTCTTTCTGATACCACAGGAAGTATCCTCTCCCTTTCTGGTCAGACACCAAACAATTCAGGATAATTCTTTCACCTGAAAGCGTGGCTCTTGGTTTTACTTCAAGAGTTAAAATCATATCAGAAGCTGAAAATATGTAAGAAAAACTAAGTAAGTACAAATTGGAATATGTTAAACTACAGGTATGACATCCTATAGTATATTTCCATTAAAGTGCATCAATAGTAATCACTTCAGTAAAGAACAACAGACCTATAACCCGAAAAGCCGTAGTGACAAATGCGGCATTAGAAAGTCACGTGTCCCTTCTTATGTTCAGCTGATGCCCCATATGTTGTCCTTCAAACGTTCATCAAATAACTTTTACTTCGAAACCCGATTCTACAAATTTGCAACAAACTCGGCCCTCTCTCAAGGAACGGCTCGTATTTGTTCATTGGGTGTGGTGAGACTAAAGGAGCTGGGATTGTTCTATTTCGAGCAGAGCTGGTTGAAGGGAGGTGCGCCAGGATGGTATCAGGGAAGAGGGACTTCAGTTTTGTTGACTCGCTGCACGCTTCATCCCAGTGACCACTTGGCAATTTTGCTCAAGTAAGTAATATATTTGATACACTGTCTTACCATATACTGAGAGGCCTCTTTAAAACCGTAAATTTTCGGGACAAGAGTCTGAGCTGACTACGGCTCAAAGTTCACCGACCGACGGTGGTCACTTCCAGCGGTTTGACTCTGCAGCCAATAATCAACAATGGGCGTGGCCCACTCACTCGCTCTGCGACAACAAGGCGTTGGTTCGAACCCCACACCAAAGACTCCCTGTGCCATTATTAGAAGGAAACGGAGACTTTTTGACGAGACATTATACTGAGGCCCTGTATCCCTTCTTAGGTGGGCGTTAAAGATGCCAGAAAAATAATTGGAAGAACAATCGCTCAACCAGCATTATTACACTGAAGTTTGTGGGAGCTTTGCTCTGCCGGAATTAGCTGTCACTTATCTCACGTTACATCAGTGACTATAATTGAAAAGTACTTAATTGTCTGTGATGCGCTTTCGGAGGTCGGGAAAGATGCTATATAAATGCAGATTTTTCCATCTTTTTGCTATTTTCTATGATTTTAAGTGTCATAGTTACCTACCGATCGTGACAACTTCCAGAGCCTCACTCCTCTCCCATTTGTTTGACCACAGTTCACACTGGTAAGAGCCTCCACTGCTGCTGTCTGCAAGCGATTCATAAAACTCACTGAGGTTCATGTAAAGGTATATTATTTTTGAACCAATTAGCGTAAGTAGCTTTGCCACTGTATCGACACCGCAGCTTAAATTCCTCTCCTTCCTTTACCACACCACTGCTGGGATAACTAACCAGCACTTCCGGCCCAGAAGCTGCAGAAAGACAATAAATGGAATTTATGATTAGAAATATTGAAACTTCTAATCTATGCACTATCTACTGTAGTCAATACAGTGGGTATTTCTACTCAGTGTCACAACCAGGCGCTGCCAATCAGGAGTCTATTGATCGACATTTCTATTTAAGAAGCGACATTAACTTGCTGAAATCGGGTGGTAACGGCCTTTTCATGGGATCGGTAGATTAACCATTCCTTTAACGCTGACATTCTGCCCCCTACCATTTTCAGTAGGACCAATGGTTGCGCGGCACAATCGCCTCCCTCTATCAGGCGGTAGGCAGTTTAAATCTAACAATTAACTTAAATCTTAACAGTGTCTCCTTATTTACAATATCAAAACCATTCATGATTTTGAACACATCTATCAAATCACACCGTAATCCTCTGTGCTCAAAGGAGAACAGCCCACGTTTCTCCATGCAACTGAAATCCCATGTCCCTGGTACACTTTTATTAACTTTCCTGTGCAATTTTCAGCATTAAATTGCATCTGCCATGTGTCTGTCTTTTTCGCCCATCTGTCTTTATCATCCTGAAGTCTGCTTCAATCTTTCCTATTCCTTGCTACATTTCCTAGCTTCGGGACTTTTGCATGGCTTGTAATTGCGCCCGTGTATACCAAATTCCTGGTGTTATATAAATATCAGACAGAACAGAGGTCCCAATACAGACCTCTGTGAGACACCACTGAATATTCTTTTCACAACTAGTCTCTGCTTTTAGTCTTAGTCCATTTCTTATCCACACTGCCACTGCCCCTTATTCATATTGGTTTCAATTGTGTTAACAAGTCTGATATTTGGAACTTCATTAAGCGCTTTTGCAAAGTCTATGCACAACATTATCACACTAATTTCATCAAAACTTGCTGTTACTTCATCAAAGAACAGTCTATATATTCATCCATTTATTTAATCAATTATGAATACTCGCTTCCAATCCTCAGGTGACTGAGATGGCAGTTACCCAGACCAATTTATAGTTCACTTTGTCTTTAATATATTGTGGTACACATTAAATTCGGCGCTGATGCTTAAAACTGGGGTTCTGACTGGCCGACCGTTAGAGAAACCGCCCACATTACATTCCCACTGAATCAATCAACATGTTAATTGAGCATTTCTCTTATAAGTCGGGAATCCAGAACGACAGTGTTACACATGGGCGAACAGCTGACAATTACTCCATTGCTGGATTGTTACAGTCCTTTAGCTATAAATTGGAAGGGTTCATTTCACAAACTAGATTATCAATTCTGAGCATTATTGTCATCATACCTTGTGTGGTCGCCTGCTGAGTAACTTGCACTGAAATAGAGAAGACAATGTAAGATATGTTTCATTATCAGAGGCCATTTTCAAGTTTGACCTAAGCTGCTAAGTTGTAAGGCAGCTGAATACAGGAAACACCCGGGGGGAGAAATTCGACTTCGGCAGGGACATAAAACAGGCGGTACCACATTTACTGCCAGTTTATACGTGCCGCCAGATATTCATTACAATTGAAGTAAAAGTAAAATATTAATACATCGAATTATTCCAATTGACCCTCTCACGAACAAAGTTGAGATTTTGTTGTTGTTGAAGATTCTAATGGTCTGAGGACTACATGGAAAATATGCTGCCAGATGAAAGGAAACTGACACAGATTGAAATGAGTCATTGTTCTGAGAGCCACTGAGTGTGTTTGTTCTGTCATGGAGAAGGAAACATTTCTTTAAAATAAGTGATAGGCCATTTAGAATGGAAATCAGGAAGCACCTTTTCACACAATGCGCAGTGAGAAATTGAAACCCACTCCGCTAAGAATGCTGCGGAATCTGGGGGTAAATTGGAATTCCAATAAGGAGATCAAGATAGATTTTAGTGAAAAAAAGAAAGACTTGCATTTTTAGAGCGCCTTTCACAACCTCAGGACTTCCCAAAGCGCTTTGCAGCCAATGGAGTGCTTTTGAAATGTAGTCACTGTAGGAAGTGTAGCAGTCAATGTTCACACAGTGATGATAATAATGACCAGACTATCTGCTTTTGTTATGTTGATTGAAGGACAAATATTGCAAAGGGCACCGGGGATAATCTCCCCGAGGGGGCCTCGCTTTAACGTATCATCCGAAAGATGGCACCTCCGACAGTGCAGCACTCCCGCAGCACTGCCCTGGAGTTTAATCCCAGATTTTTGTGCTCAAGTGTCTGGAATGCGACGAATCCATGAACCTTCTAACTCTGAGGCGAGCCTGCTACCCACTGAGCCACGGCTGACTCTAGTTGAGTGAGTGTAACTATGTATACTGAGCAAAGGGGTGTCATTGGAGTGGAGGTACTGATCAACCATGGTATAATTGAATGACAAAGCATCCTGGAAGGACTGAATGGGCTCCTCCTTTTCTTATGTGTCTATCATCATTTAAATCATCTTTATCCTAATCAGCATCACAAGTTTTGACTGGGTTGCTACTGTTGCTCGTGAAGACAGTGCATGACCAAGTAGCTAGCTGCAGGAACATTTTGTCCCAACCCAGACCACAGGAATCACACTACTAAGGCAATGCCTGATGCTGCAAACTTTGCAAAAATAATTGCAAAAGTGTCAATGATCAATGCAGGTGTCTCTGTATTTCATTGTATAACATGCAGCACCTGGGCCTTTTGCCCAGCTAGGAATCAATGGGGTGAATGTTTCAAGTATTCAATTGGGCCAATTATTTTCACTAGTTTATGTGCTGAGCAACAAATAAAACATGCGGGCGATTATAAGGTCAAGAACAAACAAGTTAAGAATGACTTATCATCATTTAAGATTCACCGCATTAAGCTGTGGAACTAGCTGTGGCTGACATGGTCCCACAACTAATGTCATGTTTTTAAAATAGATGAGGCTCTGGTGAAACAGCCGGTGGTACCCTAAGTATGCAAACCCTGTTGTCTGTTCCTGTTTTCTGCTCTTGTGGTCCAGTGGCTAACAAGAAAACAGAGCGCTGACATCAGCCTTTCACAGCAAGGCGGTCTCAATGACATTTGACCATAAAGACTCACTTCTGTCTAAGTTACAGTAAATTGTATCAGACATTAATATTAAAGATCCACAATTATGAAATTCCCTGCCAAATTCCTTTAAAACCACCAGTTTAGGTCATGTTAAATCAAAGTAAATGTTATCTCTTCAGCTTTGTAACTCCAGGTTAGGCAGCAGATACTAAACGAGCCAGAAATTCAAAATGGCGCCCGGGTAACACATTGCTGTATGTTGCTCTCCCTTTCACCAGTAATTAAAAAAATTAATCATAGTGTTTGCACATACGTGAGTTGAAAATAAGACTAATGCTCTCTCTCTGTCTCGCCCTGTCCCTATCTGAGTGTCACTCGCTCTGCCCATCTCTCTTTCGCTCTCTCACAGAAACTTTAGCCCACCGCCTCTCTGAATGTTTTCCTTCTGTTTGTCTGTCACTCGCTCAATCTATCTCTCCCTCGCTGACTCTCTCTCTCTCTGTCAAACTATCATCTGTTTGCCCGTATATCTCTCGGTCTCAACCTGTCTCTGACTTAACTTATGTCAGTGTCACTGTCTGCATTTCACTCTCTGTTGCTCTCTCTCTGTCTATTCGACACTCTTTCTCTTTCATTGGCTATCACTGCATGTTGTTTCATTGTACCTGTGTCTCTACCTCCTTCTCTCACCCTCATGTTCTCTCTCTCTCTATCTTTTTGTGTGTCTCTCTCTCAGTCGTCTGTGTCTATGACTTGAGGTATCTCTTTGGCTCTGTCTCTCTCGTGTGTTAATCTTCCTCTTTCACTCTGACACATTGACTCCATCTCTTTCTCTCTGTCTTGCTCTCTCTCCATTTGACTATATCTCTGTCTCGGTCTGTCTCTGCTTTTTCGTTATCTGTTTGTGTGTGTTTGTGTGAAAGTTTCTCCCTCTCTATCTCTCTATAAATCTATCTTTCTCCCTTTCTCTCTATAGCAGATGATAAAAAAGAAGACAGCCCGTGCCACACAAAGCCATGAAGCAATGATATAGACCAAGATTAACAGCTAGCCGCAGAAACCAAGCGCTGCAAAGCTCACTGAATTTATTAATAGCATTTAGTAAGAGTGAAACAACTGGGACAACGCTGACACGTGATATGACGTGCATAACAATGTTAATTCCTACTTATAAACAGAACTACAAGAATTAGACATTTGAAAGCAGTTTCTGCAGGTGAGGCTAAATAATTGGTAACGCAAAAAATATTATGCTGTTTAGAAGCAACCTGCTGTAGTAAAGGGATCTCTTCAGACGTGCAGAAAGATCCTGGTACCCTGACTAATCAAACTTAGCATTGTTGCACTAAAGTCCGATTAAAACTGAAACATAGAAATGACATTTCATCGCCTTTTTAAATAAATGTTTTACTTTCAGAAACTGTCAATATCAATTTAGTGTGCCGCTGCCGTTTACAGAATGAGCTTTATTAATCTGATGGTGGGTCTGGGGTGAGTAACGCAGATTTTCAAAGGCACAGGTAATATTTGAGATTCACTTACAGAAGATCAGAAGGCGACAGATGTGCTTCATTTCGAAAGCGGGGGTTCCAAGCAGAAGCTTCCTTCCCTCTGTGAAGACGCTCACTTCGGATCAGCTGTTTTCAGTTCCTTTTATCTGAAAAGTTAAATCAACAATCATGCAGCGCAGAAGGAGGCCATTCGGCTTTTGGTGCCTGTTCCGGTTCTTCGACAGAACTTGCTAATTGGTCCCGCTCCCCTGCCCTTTCCCAAAAGCATTGCATTTTTCCACTTTGCTGACAGTCGCTCGCCTTTAAGAGAGCCATGACAAATATTAAAAACCCATGGATCATAATTCTCTTTGTTTCAATGCAGCCTCTATTCAGTCAGATTTGGATAACATTTCCACTGACCGCCAGAACAGATCAATTCCTTCAAAAACAGAACAACCTATTCCCAAGTGCATTGTTCCGCTTCCCACTCCTGCTCCCGCCAAATGTACCCGCCCACATTCAGCCGCTGACACTGTTCTACTTCTTCAGTACCAAACGCCCACACGCGCAGATCCCGATTCTATACTTACGGAGAATGAGGAGACAGCGGCTGGAGCGAGTTCCCCGGGAGCACTCTGCAGCTGTGGAGCTCACTGCCCATGCACCAGGCGACTGCGCACTGAGATCACTGTCACTTCTGACAACATTGCAGAAAAGGAGAATTTAAACCGTGATGACGAGTCCACCCTAACGCTGAAAAGTGAACTGAGCCCTGGCAGTTTTAAAATAAATTCTTATCAGAAGGGAACAGTTGGAATGCAGGCCGGAGACATCTCTGGAAACTGTTTTTACAAGATTTACTGTAACCGCAGCTTGTACCGTTAGCACAGAGATTGGCCTGATCTGTGGCCCCAGGCTGAATGCTTGGTTTTTTTCACGGTTTTACGGAAGCGGTCACCCCATCTCCGTGTGTGTGGCCTGGGAAACAAGATGAAGGGCAGGTACCAGTAGGAACAGTTACCACTGAACGTGTTTCACTCTGGCACCATTAACCATTGAAGTCCCAAGAGTTTAACCCGGTGTATAACAAAGGTGATTCAACTCACAAATTGCTGAAGCCTAAAGACAGGCTTATCATCAGTTGCATCTGCGTTAGCTGTCCAATCTAATCCCACCATCCGGCTCACTCCAGGTAACCATTAACATTGCTCTACCAGAACCAAGTCTCTAATTATATTTTAACATTAATTTTTGCACTCTAGATAAGTTTAGCTATCTCATTGCAGACATGCAGGTCAATGGAATATCTTACCCATTCAGTGCTGTCTGTGTTAAAAAATGTTTCCATGCATGTTGTTATTAATGTGGTGTACCTTTGTAATTACTGAGTAAGTGTTGTATGAATCTATTAACCATATCACTGACACTATACGTAGATATATAAGCCTGTGAATACAATCAATAAGTATGGCTGTGAAACATTTGCCCCAGCATTACAAATTGTATCTATACTGTCCTACTGGCACGAGTCAATAATTTTATAGAAGTTGGGATAGTACAGCACGGAAGGAGGCTATTCGGTCCATCGAGTCTGTGCTGGCTCTTTCCAAAAGCAATCAGGTTTGCCCCACTCCCCTGCTCTTGCCCCATATCCCTGCAGTTTTTATCTCCAGCAAGTAATTATCCAATTCCCTTTTGAAGGCTGCTATTGAATCTACACCCACCACTCAATATCATAACCACGCGTTTTGTTAAAAAGTTTTCCCTCATGTCGCCTCTGGTTTTTTGCCAATCAACTTAATTATCTGCCCTCTGGTTATCGAGCCTTCAGTCATTGGAAAGTGATTCTCTCTGGTTAGTCTACCTAAAGACTTCATCATTATAAATAACTCTATCAAATCTCCTCTTCGCCTTTTCTGCTCTAAGGAGAACAACCCCAGCTGCTCTAGTCTATCCATAACTGTAAACCCTCATCCCTGGAACCATTCTAATAAATCTCTTCTGCACCATCTCCAAAGGCTTCACGTGCTACCTAAAGTGCGGTGCCCAGAATTGGAAAGAACACTCTACCAGGGGATGAACTAGTGATTTATGTTCATTTCGCCTAACTTCCTGGCTTTTGTATTCTATGTCTCTCTTTATGAGGCCCAAGGTCCCACAGGTTTTATTCACTGATGTGCACCGCAACTGTCCTATTGGTACAGGGCTATGTTTAGTACCTATGCTGAGGTGCTAGTCTGTAATTCTTAACTAGAATACCCTCTTTTCTGATTAGTGCCGGCACTGCTCTACTGGTAAAGCTCTATGACTATTATCTATATTGTACTACTGTTTCATGACCATGATTATTCCGTGTATAAGTAGTACATATATTGTCCTATTACTACTGGTCTATGATCAGTACTTACAGTGCTGTCTGTGTACAGATCTGTGATTATTACCGACACTGCCCTAAATTTGCAGATCTGATATTAGTACATAGACTGCAAAATATACAGATTCCTGATTATACCAAAACTATGATTTATGATTAATACCTGCACTGTCATATGGGTGCAGACTTTATGTTATTACCTACACAAGCTTATTGATACTGATCTGTGATTAGTACCCACGCTAACTTCTTTGTACAGGTCTGTGATAAGTACCTACAGTTTACTGCTGCTACAGGTCTGTCAATACTACATGAAATTCTGGGATGGATAC
Source organism: Somniosus microcephalus (assembly GCF_052327205.1). NCBI lineage: Eukaryota > Metazoa > Chordata > Chondrichthyes > Squaliformes > Somniosidae > Somniosus > Somniosus microcephalus. The sequence continues at coordinate 25,388,082 of NW_028225187.1, read as the reverse complement.
ATATGCTACCTATACAGGTCCTGCCCTTTGGTTATGCCATACCCTACCTGAACTGGTACCGGTCAGCTTTCAGTTTGTAAAATATTTAAAGACAGCTTCTGAATGTATCACAACATTTCAACATTTATTGCAGTATTCATATCGAAATTAATAAAAGATCATTGGTTGTAAATAATTCACCCTGGCCAGAAACAGCAGAGATTTCTAAAAACCAGCTGGCATTTCAATAGCAAAGATGCATTTACTAATTGTAATCTTAATAATGAACAATTAATTGATTGCAGCACTTTAGATTATTCGGAGCTGCAAATCCAAACAGTTTACACCAATAAAACACGCTCAGTTTTTTATTTAACACTGCGGCCTATTCAAAGTACGTCAGAAACTGTGCAATGAAGGGGAGAACTCTGAATACCCGTGTCAAACTGAAGCTGGCAACCAGCACATGCGTTAATTACAGACACTCCCCCCACACCAGAATGTCAGTCATCAGTAATAACTCTCTGCTAACTACAATCACAAAAATAGAATTCTTCAAACGTGTGTGCAGTGACAATGCTGCCACACCGCCTGGTATAGGACATTTGTCATTCAACAATAAAAGCACTGCTATGCACACAAGTAATGCCCCGAGCAATATGCCTAGAAATCACCAGGGATTTACGTTTACATTATATCTGTCACCCAGCAGTATATTACCTCGTCTCGGTGTATACAAATCTCGGGTCGTGCTTTTCCATTACCTATCAACATCGGACACACTCTCATTTCCCCACAGTATACCTCCGACTCACTGGCGGAGTATCAGAGTACATGAGTCCATCAACTTGGACATCTCCTGCCCAAATAGTCTATGAATAGAACAATGTCTCCATTCAATATGTTATCAATTCTGCCAGTGCGAGCTCGCAGCCCAGAAAACCCCGTGCAAAGCAGAGCTCAAACTGTGCGCCTGTAAATCAGCAAAGCGACTGCTCTGTCTGTTAGCAACATCCCCGTGTTCCGGTCCAAAATTAACGATTACTGCGTCTCTTTCCGCCAGATTGTCAATGGGAAACCTCAGCACACTGCAGACTGCAGATGGGATGGAAATCTTTAAGTTTTGTGAACGGTCCCCATATGTTGGATATTCGGTTTAACAGCCTACTATCAATGATTAAATAATACCTCTTTGTTGTGACCGTCCCCGAGTCTTTAGTGAATCATTAGAAACATCACTTTGTCTCCACGTCATGGACAGCGCCTTAATTCCGTTATTTGTTAATGACAAATCTGCTCCGGTCTGAACCCAGTGTCCATCGACAATCAGTAACAACCACCCCAACAATCTAAATAGTGACATTCCCTGCAAATCGTTGCTTGTTGGGCTTGTCAAATATTTCTATTTGGATCTGTAACAGCTTTATCCGAGATTACCAGCAATCCCCAATTGTGTCCAGCCCCACCTTAGCTGATGCATCTTAAAACCTAACCTTTAGCCTCTCTGTCAATCTCACTACAGGTCCACTCAATCTTCCTGCAGTCACTACATTTCCATATAAGTTTGGGTAAATATCTGATATCGTCCCTTTCTGCTGTCTCTCTATTAGTTCCTGAACTCATTCTGGCATCAACCCTGTGCATTGCTGCTTATAACGCTATACATCAGGTGTCTGAGTCTTTGCAAGCTGGTAATAACTTTCATCCCCAAACTGCCTGTAGCTCATTCAGATTATCTGCTTCTATTTTATTTCGATAATTAATGTCCCTGAGCAGACTGGCTGTGAATCAATAATTCCGCTCCTCTCCTAAGCATTAACAGAATATCAGTTAATTAGCAACATTCTGATCAGTAATGATTATTATATTTACTCAGTTTCGTTATTCTTTATTTAAAAATAGTATTGTCACTATTGTTTTATAAAACAATGACACCTCGCCCATGTCCCTTTCTCTCGATTTTAACTGCAAAGGATAATACTATTGTTCCAATCTGTAGACTGCAGTCTGTCAGTGAATCATCAATTCTCCTCGACATTCAATCACAAAATACTATCCCCCCAGTCTTTCATCAAGGCTTTAAAAACGTCATGTGTCAAGCACCAATCCTGCCGTCTTCAGCCTGTGGGGAAACTATTATGCTGTGAATCATTAACACCACATCAATCTGTGAGTAGCTATTAAATATGATTCAATATCATTCCCCTCACTAATCAATAGCGTTGCCTGCATTTATGCTATCATGCATCTGAAATTGTACTTGACTCAAACTATTAGTAAATCACCTGTACCGCTGTCGAATTCCAGTAAGTCAGTTACTATGACTAGACTAACTGGAGCAACATTTTCAAATGTAACAGCGTTAAACATACAAGAGTCGATTCCCTTAATTTTAAGTGAGTCTAGACACGGTTGATACAGGAAGGTTTACTAAACAAGTGTATCAGAACCGGTGATCGTGTTCAAACTATCCAACACAGCATCTCCACATTATGCTTAAGTTCAAAACTTCGTGCTTCTTCACCATTTCAACCATTGATTCGACCCCTTCACCCAGTCTGTTCAACAATAACCAATGCCGATCTCTCCCGTTTAGTGTTTCCAATAGTTAATCATTCATCTACTTAGATCTCTTGTACGAAGGACGATTCATGTTACAGTTCAGTCACAATCTTCCCTCCCTCAGACGTTGATTCCACCTGACATTGAGATGCAGAATGCGTTAAGTATTGTGTTGTCATTCAGTAATAGGGAACAGTCTTCAGACGGGTTTGTTATTCTCTCCTGATGATAACTGCTGCAATAGTAATGTCGATTATTGTTAAATTAGAAGAGCCCACTGTGGATCAATCAATCAATCAGTTTTCTCCGAATTCCATAAGAAATGTATGGATATCCCGTCACTGAAATAAGGCGTCCAGCAGAGAATTATTCCGGTTAGAATTATCTATTCAGCTGCCAATAAACAGCGCCAAGGTTACATTCAGCCAACCTGCTTGTACATGAAACTATCGAGGCCCGAACCCAACTGATCAGTAGTTGAAATGATGCAATCAAGTTAAAATCAGCCAAACAGTGTTCTCCGACGTCAATTTGTTATATTCAATGAAACATGACTCTGAAAGATATTGTCCAGCAGAGAATTATTCGAGTAACAAATATTCAGTGAGCTTCAGAAATTATCAGGCTTATACATGCAAATATCCAGACCATCATCAAATTGGTCAGTAGCAGAAATGAGCTATAAGCAACAAGTTATAAGCAACCAATTAGTACCAATACGAAAATTCCAGGCGAAATCATTCAATCAGAAGATCTCCCGAAACATCTGGGAGATGAGCAGTTAATAATCTGGTGAATACAAGCGAAATGTCCAAGCGATAGAAAGTCTTTTAGGTCCGAATGAAAATATTCCTATCACAGTCAGGAAGATAGTTTACCAAAGGTTTCAATAGATCATTGAACTTCGGATATCTACATCCACAAACAGATGCTTAAGTTGTTCGAGGTGGGCTACTTATTCTCTGTGATGATCAATCAACAGTTGTATACAACAGAGAGATGAATCAGGTTCTGCACATAGAGGATCTTGTGAAGAAAGATCCTAATCGTGGTTAAAACGTGACGATTGCACACTTTTTCTTTTGACTGAGCATCTCGAAATGAGGTGCTCCCCTTGCTATAAACTTTTTAGCCAATTGTAGGAATAAAATGCTTGCTTCAATTATTGCCTCCGGAATGTTACGTAGTTTCCTGTATACTCCGATCATCTGTATATTTCTTCCAGATGCCCAGGCACTCGATTCCCTTCCAGTTGTTGATGATTCATGTCACAGGAGCCACGTAATAGTCAGAAGATTCAAACTTTCCATGAAAGGAAATTAACATTCTATCAATGCAACAATCTCAATTGTATTGCACATTTTCAGTCCATTTCTATTACTCGATTGACATATTCTTACTAGGAAATAATTATCAGATCGAAAATAAGGATTAATAATGAGATTTGTAAGGACAGTAAGATCACTTTTATTTCGGTCAATTGAGTGGTGGAGAAGTAAAACCATCTCGGCTCTTCAGAGTCTCCAAGTAAAGTAACTGCAAGATATGCATAATTTAACTTCCTGTTTCCTCTACGTATTGCACGTTTTCTCTCTGTGGAAATGCATCTCACTTAACTACGGGTTTACACAGTTTAGCAATCGTGTAAATAAGGGTACTACTGAAATATCAGAGATTAATGACAGATGAGAGACAGAGATACAGATTATAGATTATAGATGGAGATAGAGGTAGAGGCAGAGATATTGGTAGAAATAGAGATAGATACAGAATACAGAGAAGATTGTGATAGGCACAGAGGCAGAGAAAGGATTGAGATGGACATAAGTTTGGAGATGTTGGTAGAGAATGAATTAGAGATAGAGATAGAGGTACAGATAAATGATTTGATACAAAAAGAGCTATATAAGTATACAGAAAGAAATTGGGGTAGAGGTAGAGATAAGGGTGATAGAGATAGAGTTCTAAATGGACGTAGATAGAGAGAGTGATAGAGAAATGGAGAGGTAGAGAGATAGAGATAAATAGGGATAGATACAGTTAGGCAGATAGAGATAGCGATAGAGAGACATAGATAGAGAGATAGATCGATAGAAATAGAGATACATTGAAATAGTTTGTGAAATACTGATAGAATGAGAGAGACTGGGATATACATTGAGATGGAGATTGGAGGGATGAAGTTAGAAGTATTGGAGATTTAGCTAGAACTGGTGATCAACATGGAGATAGAGATAGAAATATTAATCGGAATAGAGAGATACGCACATGGGCAGAGAGGGTATTGAAATGGATATAATGATAGAGAATCTTATAGAGGACGATCTGGAGTAAGAGATAGCGAAAGAAATAAATAACGTTCATACTGACACCAATAGAGTACTAGCTGGGGCAGCCCGGCTTTTCCAGGGCTGTTTTGGGGCGGGCGGTTTAAATCGAGTGCCAGGCTTTGGGGCCTCCCTGTGTCCCTCTGTGAATCTGGTGCCGGGCAACATTTTAAATGGAGTCCCAGGCTTTTGGGCCCGGTCTCTGTGTCCTTCTCTCAATCTGCTGCCGGGCAACATTTTAAATCGAGTACCAGGCTTTCAGGCCATGTCTGTGTCCCTCTCTCAATCTGCTGCCGGGCAACATTTCTACCTTTTAATACCTTGAAAAATAAAAGTGAAAGTTTTTATAAAACGTTTTTGGTAAATCTTATGTTATTTTAAAAAGAGATATTAACTTTTTCAAAGCTGGATGATCAAAGTAGTTTGAGCTGGAAGCTGAAGTAATGGCAGTGAAACAATGGCTGCCAGATCCCTGAGATGAAAATGATTAGTCCCGCCCACACACACACACCGATTGGCCAACCATCAGGGGACCATTCTGTAGGATTGGTCAATCGTGATGGCACAGGATTGGAGGAACCTTGACGTCAGTCAATCAATGCTAAGTTGCAGATAATGAGTTTAATTTTGAAGGTTTTTTGCATAAGGCGCTAACAATTTTCGTGCGACCGAAAAGTAAATACGCTTACGACCGTCCCAGAAGTGTACGCTTTCTTCAGAGTTAACGCGCGCGTAGTTAGGCTCTATAACTTTCGAGCGCATAGCCGGACAGATGCACACCCGAGGCCAGAAGGACAGACAGACAGATAGACAGATCGATTCCTTTATATATATAGATAAATGTATAGAGAGAGAGACTTGGATATACAAAGGGATAGTAGAGTTAGAAATTTAAATGGATATAGACAGATATAGAGAGATACAGAGAGTGATATAGAGATAGAGAGATAGAGTTAAATAGGTACATTAGAGATATAGAGTTAGAGGAATAGAGAGAGAGAGATTTAGAGTGAGAGGTTCAGATAGAATGAGAGAGACTGTGATATACAAAGAGCTATAGATAGGATAGGTAGACAGGGGCAGAGATACAGATAGAGATGTATAGGTAGAGCTAGAGATAGACATGGAGATAGTTATAGTCATGGTGATGGAGATAGACATTGATATCCACATCGAGCTCGAGATAGACACAGACATAGACATAGACAAATATACAGAAGAAGGCTCGACATAGACTTGGTCATTGAGATAGTGTTAGAGATATGGGGCCGGTTTTTCCCACACCCACGGGTCCGTACGAGTTGTGCACTCACCCGTAGGGACCTCGCAAGTGCCGGTTTCAGGCATGTGATGCGCATGCACTAAAACCCAGCACTTCCGATCTGTCAAGAATTTTCTTAATCCTCTGCCTGTCCGGTAAAAGGAAATCTGCGGGTGAAGAATTCAGCTTTCAGCCCAAATTGTGCCTGCTGAAAACCTTTCAAAATATTTTGCCTGGGATTTTTGTTTAAAATATTTGATTTAATGTCATTTTAACTAATTTTTAAAACGTGATGAATAAAATAATGTTTAACTGTGTTTTTCAAGAGATCGCCAATCATTCTTTTGAAAGATCTGCCCCTGGAGACCTTTCAAAATGTGAAGAGGGCTTCCCATCTTTGATTAGTTCCCCATGGGCCACGTGATCCCGGGGACGCTTACAAAACGCATGCTCCCCTGGGATAACTGGGCTTCTGCTTATTTCGTAGAACAGAGGACACGGATCGGAAATCTAGGTAACTACGGAGCCAGCAGATAAATCCTTAGATAAGGCCTCCGTCCGAAGGAAGGTTCCGAACAGAAAACTTGCCCATAGAGATAGGAGAGATAGGGATAGAAATGGATATAGGTCGAGTGTAAAAGAGATAGAGAGATAGAGATAGATAGGTGCAAAAAGAGAGATTTAGAGCAATAGAGATAGATAGAGTTAGAATGAGAGAGACTAAGATACACAGAGAGATACAGATAAGAGAGTTGGACGTGGAGATAGAGATGGAGATATAAAGGTAGAGCTAGACATAGGCATGGAGATAGTTATAGATATAGTGATGGAGGTAGATATAGACCGTGCCCATTCTATCTCCCGCACTTCTGCCCTCACCCCTGCCCCTCCCTCCCAGAAGCACAATAGAGTTTCCCTTGTCCTCACCTTTCACCCCACCAACCTCCACATTCAACGAATCATCCTCCACCATGTCCACCACCTCCAGCGTGATCCCACCATAAAACACATCATCCCCTCACCTCCACTTTCAGCATTCCGAAGGGACGACTCCCTCCCTGGTCCCCTCCTCTATCAACCCAAACAACCCTTCCCCTTCACCCGGCACCTCTCCGTGCAAGCGCAGGAATTGCAACACATGCCCTTATAACTCCCCACTTCCCACTATCCAGGGCCCCAAACACCCCTTCCAGCTGAAACAGCGATTTAGTTCTACTTCTTGAATTTAGTATACTGTATTCACTGCCCACGATGTGGTCTCCTCTACATTTGGGAGACCAAACGCAGATTGGGTGATCGCTTTGCGGAAGACCTCTGTTCAGTCCGCAAGGGGGATCCTGAGCTTCTGGTCGCCTGTCACTTTAATTCATTGCTCCATTTCCACTCAGACCTCACCATCCTCGGCCTCTTGTTTTGTTCCACGGAAGCTCAGCGTAAGCTCGAGGAACAGAACCTCATCTTTCGATTAGGTACTTTACAGCCTTCTAAACTCAACATACAATTCAACAATTTCAGACCATAACCTCAGCCAATATCAGATATATATTTTTATCCACATGTTTTGTTTGTACCTTCTGTTCTTCCCTCTCACATGGCAGCTGTGTTCCATTCTGCCAGCGCAATTTACACTTCATCTAGAGCCATCCTTTGTTTCTTAACCTGTCCCATTACCATCCCCTCTCGCCTTGAATATCTCGTAATGTCTCTTAATCTCTCTCGCCTTCTATCTGGTCACACACCTTCCCTTTTCTTCTTTCATCCACTCCCCCTTTCCTAGCCCCTACATTTGCGTAAACATCTGTTCCATTTCCTGCTTTTTTCCAACTGATGAAAGGTCATCGACCTGAAACGTTAACTCTGTTTCTCTCATCAGAGATGCAGCCTGACCTGCTGAGTATCTCCAGTATTTACTGTTCTTATTTCAGATTTCCAGCATCTGCAGTATTTTCTTTTTGAGGTAGATGTAAATTTCGACATAGAGCTCGAGATAGACACAGACATAGACATAGGCAGAGACATAGAAATAGACTTGACATAGACTTTGAGAAAGTGTTATAGATATTGATGCTGAAATTCCAGACAGTGAAGGAGAAAATCTAACGCTAGGTTGTGTTGATTATACGCAGATGAGGAAATAGAATTTCTATGTGGCTTCTCCCAATGTCTCGTCATAACTTCTGTGGAATTTCGGTGGAAAACTTGCAGAATGGCTCATCTCTCTGGAGATTTCGCCGAATTTCTGCTGAAGTCATAACGGTATTGAGAGAGCTCCCGATGGAAATGTTACCCTGAACAATCTACGGTTCATCACATGCAGATTAGGTCGAGCTTACCGGTGCTTCGGGCTGATCCCACAGCTTCATACTCGGAATTGTCTGCAGACTTCTCTTCACTCGGGGGTCGAGCTCTATTTCCAGTTGCCTCCCTTAGTGCAGAAATGTTTCCAGAGATGAAAGTTTAACAATAATCACCGACAACGGAAAAATCACTATTAAATAACGTGAAATAGTAGAATAATTGTCAAAAATCAGCAAGCAGTTTACAAGAGACCAATCTTTAAAATCGCAAGGGCACATCAATTGGACATGTTGAAGAAGCTCAAGGTAGACCGGGGCCCGAGCTCTGGCACTTTCCTCCCAAGGGTCCTAAAGTCGCTGACTTAGCAGATCCTGAATGACCTCACTGATATTTTCCAGAGCTCACTGAACTTGACTCACTGGAGTTGAATTTGTTACTTGAAGACAGCTCAAAGCGAGAGGTAGCGAATCGGGTGTCCATTTAAAAGTCCTCCAGATCATTTTTGAACCATTGACATTTATGGAAAATCTAATTGGCGGAGTCCATAATGCGATATGGTTTCACTAGTGCTCACTGTGCTCTGCGGCCCCAGATGAAGTTATACTGCTCATCCTTGAAGATTGTTAACTGTTAAGAGTGACTGCTGGAGGTGTATATATGATCAACATTACTGCCTGTGCAGTAAGAATCAACAGGGACAAGTACAGAAATGAAAAATCTGGTGGAGGAATCGAAGACCAGTAACAGCACTCGCCGCATTTTTCTAATTTCGAAATTATTTCAAAGGAAAATCGGACGCTATCTCTAATGGATGTCTGACCAGTAATGCCAGTTTATGTCGGAGCGGCAAGTTGGAAAGTTGATGATAATATTCACTTTTACCATCCAGCAGAAAGTGGGCATTAGAGGATTAACTGCTCGTTTTACACTTCAGCCGAATTTGGAAACAAAATCAGGCGATGTGTAAAACTGGCCGGCGATCACTTAGCACCTGTTTTCTACTCCACCATAAAATGAACTTCACATTATTGTGTCCTAACTGGAAGGCAGATGTCAATACCGAATAAATGGAATAATGCATCTTTGATATTTGGGCATCAGTTTGGAAAAACAGCGGGTGCAGTGTTGAAAGTCAATTAGGAAAGTGAAGAAAATATTGAGATACATCGCCATGTAACGTATAAATCAAGAGAGATCATCTTATAATTTTAGTTGGTATTGGTGCAAGACCGTGGAGTAAAGTGCATTTTCCTGCCATTTGTTTGTTAAGATACATGTTGAAGGAACGCAAAGAGGAGAATATGGTGGAGAGGTTCACAAATCCTTTGCACAACACGCCAGATTTTCCTTTCACGGTACTTAATGGAACAGAAATCAAGCGTTTCTGCTTTCAGCAAGAGATCCTTCCCACCAGATCTTTCTTTCTCTGCTCTGCCCAGCAGATGTCCCGCATCTGGCGCAGTGAGTACAGTTTTTTCATCATTTTAACTAAAAAACATACAAGACTCTTCTTGAATATTACGGCTGGGTCACTAGGTTAGTTCCAAAACCAGGGAGGCAGAGCCTTGAAAGGAGTTAGAGTATTTTGGGGAATGTGTATACAGATGTGTTTTTATACCGAAGCTCAACAAAAGACTACTACAGTTTCAAATTGAGGGCCTGATGTGCCAAATAACTGCCTGAATCCATGAAGTTAAAGCTTAAGACTGAAGGCTTTTATTAAGTAAGAATCATGGCAGAGTTAACAGAGTTCATCATCGACCGAGCCCTTGGTAGAACATACCAGAAGAGGGGCGGGGCCAGGGAGGAGCATTAGTGGTTCCCCCCGGTGGAACATTCCAGACATTACAAGTACAAGTACAACAACAACAACAACAGCAATACAAATACCAGAACACAGAGTTATTTCATCACATTCACCCCCTGCTATAGATTCAGTCTGTCAGGAGGTCTGATAATCCTCTGGGAATGACGTAACTCTTGCTGAGGCTCCTCCCGGAGTACTACCTCCCGTTCATTCGAATTCCCAGAATCATCAGTATTTTCCACACTGAGGGTTTGTGTCTCTGAAGGTCCAATACCACGATTGAAAACTCTACTCTCAGAGTCGAACTGTTTTCGAGCTCCAGCAGGTGCAAGATCTTTAATAGAGACCGTATCCTCTCGCCCATCCGAATATTGAATATACGCATACTGGGGATTAGCATGGAGGAGTTGTACTTCCTCCACCAGTGGATCAGTCTTGTGGCCTCTCACATGCCTGTGCAACAACACAGGGCCCGTGGTCGTCAACCATGTGGGTAACGATACTCCATTAGTAGCTTTTCTTGGAAAACTAAACATCCTTTCATGAGGGGTGGCATTCGACGCTGTACACAAAAGAGACCTTATGGAATGCAGCACGTCTGGCAGGACATCCTGCCAGCGAGAGGTTGGCAGGCCTCATGACTTCAGAGACAGTACGATAGCCTTCCAAACTGTCGCATTTTCTTTCTCGACCTGCCCATTACTACGAGGGTTATAGCTGGTAGTTCTACTCGTTGCAATCCCCTTCGATAGCAAAAACTGTCGTAATTCTTCGCTCATAAAGGAAGAACCCCTATCACTATGTATATAGTTAGGCATGCCGAACAAGGAAAACAGTTGGCAGAGGCATTTAATTACAACAGCACTAGTCACATCCGAACAGGGGTTAACAAAATGGAACCGAGAGTACTCGTCTATAATATTAAGAAAAAAGACATTACGGTCGCTCGATGGAAGGGGACCTTTAAAATCGAGACTCAAACGCTCAAGTGGTCGAGTTGCTTTAATAAGATGAGCTGGCTCGGACGGCTTATAGAAGCGGGGTTTGCATTCAGCACAAACATGACAGGTTCTGGTCATTGTGCGGACCTCCTCAATAGAGTAGGGTAGATTGTGGGACTTAATGAAGTGGTTCATTCTGGTAACCCCAGGGTGGCAGAGTGCATCGTGGAGACTTTGAAGCATGTCTGTACCTAGACTAGCACATACTCCTCGTGACAAAGCATCCGATGGATCATTAAATACTCCAGGCCTGTACTGAATATCACAGTCATATGTTGACAGTTCTATTCGCCATCTTAAAATCTTATCATTTTTGATCTTGCCTCTCTGCTTAGTGTTGAACATAAAGGCCACGGATCGCTGGTCAGTAATGAGCGTAAAACGTTGGCCAGCGAGATAATGTCTCCAATACCTGACTGCTTCGATAATCGCCTGTGCCTGCTTTTCCACTGAAGAATGTCGAACTTCTGGTCCTTGCAATGAACGAGAGAAGAAAGCTACTGGTCTACGAGCTTGGTTAAGAGTTGCTGCCAACGCAAAATCAGATGCATCTCTTTCCACTTGAAAAGGGAGCTTCTCATCCACGGCACATACCACTGCCTTCTCAATGTCCCGTTTGATATTAAGGAAAGCCTCCTGAGCTTCCGCCGATAGCGGAAAAGACGTCGACTTAATAAGAGTTCGGACTTTATCTGAACAGCTAGCCACCCACTGGGCATAGTACGAGAAGAATCCCAGACACCTTCTTAAAGCATTTACAGTGTGAGGTAAAGGTAATTCCTTAAGTGGGCGTAATCTTTCAGGGTCTGGCCCGATTACCCCATTCTCCACAACACAACCAAGAATACACAAACGTGTAGTATTGAAGGTACATTTGTTTTCATTGTCGGTCAGGTTTAACCTCTTTGCAGTCTCTAGGAACATCGCAAGATTTTGATCATGCTCCCGTTGGTCACGCCCACAGATGGTAACATTGCCCAGGTACGGGAATGTTGCTTCCAATGCATATTCATCCATCATACGATCCATCTCCCATTGGAAGACGGATACCCCATTCGTCACTCCAAATGGCACCCAAAGGAATTAGTACAGGCGCCCATTAGCTTCGAAGGCCGTATAAGGTCGGTCTTCTATTTTGATGGGGAGTTGATGGTAGGCAGACTATAAATCCATGGTGGAGAACACGCGGTACTGAGCTATCTGGTTCACGATCTCAGAAATGCGAGGCAAAGGAAAGGCGTCTAATTGGGTATACAAGTTTATAGTCTGGTTATAATCGAACACAAGTCTTTTCTTCTCATTAGTTTTAACCACCACCACCTGGGCACGCCACGGGCTACCACTGTGTTCGATGATTCCCTCCCGTTGAAGCCTTTCCACTTCCTCTTTTATAAATGTTTTATCTTCTGAACTATATCATCGACACTTAGTCGCTATAGGTCTACAATTAGGAGCAAGGTTCGCAAACAAATAAGCCGGACTTACGTTTAAAGTAGAAAGGCCGCAGACTGTGAGTGGAGGCTGAGATCCACCATACTTAAGGGTAACACTCTCATGCTGACACTGGAAGTCCAAGCCTAACATTAAGTTCACACACAACTGAGGTAATATGAGGAGTTTAAAGTCCTTATACTCCGTATCCTTAACGGTCAATGTGACATTACAATAACCAGTTACCTCCGAAGTAAGGGATTTAGACGCCATCACAATTTCTCTTCAAGTAGGATACACCTTTAACGAACAGGAGTTAACAAGGTTGGGGTGTATAAAACTTTCAGTACTGCCACAGTCTATCAAACACCCAGTAGGACGACCATTAATCTTGATGTCCATCATAGATTTTGACAAGGAACACGGTATGGTCTGGTCAACCGTAGCCGAGGCTAGAGTAAAAAGATAGGTGGCAGCAGAGAAGAGCTCGGATACAGGATTACCCTTACACACTTTACTAAAATGTCCCCGTTTCTTACATTTAAAACAGGTAGCCTCTCTGGCTGGGCAACTTTGCCTGGGGTGTTTCGATTGGCCACAAAAATAACACTTAGACCCATGGGGCACAGCCGCAACAATAGGATTAAGTGGGGGCTCCATTGGTGTTATAGATGCCTCCATACTCGGAACACACGAGGCTGAGAGAGATGCATGGGCTGATGCATACACTTCTGAATTCTTCTGGGCTACATCTAACAATCGAGCAGCAGCGACGACCGTTTTTAAAACTAACGAGTCGTTCTCGAGGAGTCTCTGTCTAATATAATTAGATCGGAGGCCAGATATGAAAGAATCGCGGATGGCTTCTTCCTGATACACTATGGCAGAGACAGCCTTGTAGTTGCAACCCTTAGCCAAAGCCTTAAGGTCCTGCAGGAAATCGTCCAGAGTTTCCTCGGGTAATTGCCTGCGAGTAGACAGGAGATACCTGGCGTATACTTCATTAACCGACTTAAGGAACTGGGCTTTAAGAGCTGCGAGGGCCTCTTCATATGTAGTAATATCTTCAATTATAGAGTAAGTTTGATGACTTACCAAGTTGGTTAGAAGACCCAACTTGTTAACCGTCGAATCGAACGAAGCGATAAAGTGTTCAAAACATCACAGCCAATGCGTAAATTTCTTCGACGCATCTGCCGAATGCGGATCGATATCCAGAAACTCTGGTTTCAAAAATTGATCCATCTTCCAAAAGTTGTTACTTAATAAAAGTGATGTGCCAAATAACTGCCCGAATCCGTGAAGTTAAAGCTTAAGGCTGAAGGCTTTTATTAAGTAAAGAATCATGGCAGAGTTAACAGAGTTCATCATGGACCGAGCCCTTGGTAGAACATACCAGAAGAGGGGCGGGGCCAGGGAGGAGCATTAGTGGTTCCCTCCGGTGGAACATTCCAGACATTACAAGTTCAAGTACAACAACAACAACAACAACAATACAAATACCAGAACACAGAGTTATTTCATCACAGGGCCATGGAAGCATATCAGAAGTTCAAGCAACTTTCAGTAAGAGGTTGAAACACATGTGGAAATAGATCCAGCATAGTAGAGTCGAACAATAAAATGCGATTGGCTTCACAAGGGGACGAGATATTCCCTCCCAACAAAGGGGTTCAAGGCTATTAAATTTGGAACTGTATCCAGAAACGCTTGTTTAGTTAAATGGAGCACTGTCTGAGATAGTCACTCTGTGAATGTTACTAAAATTAAATACATGCACAATCGCCCTGCACACTAAATCCGAGAATGCTTCAGTTCCCTGTGATTTACATGAGGATTAAATGTGAGGATTGACGAATGGCCAAGTTCACTAAGTGATGGAAGAGTTTGGGGTATAATGTCTTCTTCACAAAATCGTTCACAAGTCACTGGAATCTAATTTCGTGCGGACTGTAAAACGATTTGTAGTCGTCCCTTTTACTGCACCATCACTCTGTTTAGGCTAGAGAGGCCAGGTGCAACTGACATAAATCAGAAAAGAGATCACTTCTTACGGACTGCAGAGAGTATAATAGTGTGAGTGCTAGCTACTACTGAGGCCTATAGCCAAAGGGGCATATTTTCAACTTGCCACCCAGGCTTAAAAGTGGCATCGCAGAACCAACACCCGTTGTAGAAAGCCAAAGTCTGTCAATCCCATTGAATGCAAATGAAATAAAATGAGGCACTTTCTATAACAGGCAGTTGATACCTAGGCCAGAGTTAAACTCAATGAAACTTGAAAATCTGCCCCACAAATATTAACCGTGTTTACTTCAGCTATACGGAGACTGACTATATTCAGGGATATTACTATGCCTTATTCATATAAAAAATTCTCGGATTTACCCCATTTGTTTTAAAATTCTTGAAGAAATGTCTGCATGAAATAGGAAGAAACATAATTCAGCAACTTGTCCTGTAAACATTGTTGTACAGTTGGCTTTGTTTAACAGCAAACATATTCATTCATCTCAATTCTAAATATTTACATACGTACATTACATAAATTATTAATACAGAAACAATACAGAAAAGACATCCGAAACCTTTAAGATATTACCATCAAATGCATTACAAATCCTTTAAGTCACATCACCTCCTTACACTAACCACGAGTGATGCTGCCACTTATTGTTCTGCCCCTTGCCCAGATGCATACCTATTCTGAAAAGCACTGTTAAAGACTAGGGCTGCCTGAAAATGTATATGGCTACACCAATAATACTGTGTTTAAATGATTGAATGTTTCGGCTTGAGAGAAGTGAGTGATTGATGAAGTTACCTTTTCATGGAAAACGTGCCTTATAAATTGAGACAATGAATTTAATCAGTTGGTTTAGGTGAGGCATAAACATTCCACACAGTGGTCCATAGGATCGCCCTGCCAGGCCTGCTATATCTGTTGTATGTAATTTAGGGTTTTGAATTTGTTAATTTGGACAGTGAAGGCCCAACCTTTGTTTCATCCATTGTTACTAAAAACCATATTGTAAACTCTACAGATAGAATTTGGAGTTTGTTTAGCAGAACTGCTTGCGAAGATAATGAAATGTTAATTAGGAAAAGATATAGAATGAAAGCAATTTGAGGAGGCTGAAGTATCCATCTTAGAATGGGCCGTTTGCTAGATGAAGGTGAAATAGCGACTGGTGAATGTGTGACAGCTTTGGCTGGGGCCATGAACAAGAGGGATTGTGTCGGGCCTTGTACATGCTGGGTCAAGGAGGAAAGAGACAAGAGAGTGAAAACACAAATTACAAAGGAAGAACCTTCAAATAGATTAAAAAATAGGACCAATTGGATGAAGAACCTCACGTGTTACAGGGTAAGAAGTCATCAGAGGAATCCTTATAGATTCAATGGTCTTGTCAATGACTTGGCCTCAGGTCCACCTCTACAAAGAGAATGAAAGTGACACCTCGAGTGCTTGCCTGCGCAGACGGTGGAGGGGAAAGCCGAGCTGAAGTTGCAATGAGACGTTAAGCTGGTCGAACACTCATTTGAGAGTGATCCCACACTCTCCATCGAAGGCCCCAGAGAGAGAGAGAGAAAGGCAGGAAGACAGAGAACTGTTCACGCACGCCAGCCGTCTATCTGATCAGGTCTGATACCAGCTGCTTGTCACAGACATATGTTTTTGCTGCATTCCTAGTTTGTTATATTCCGTGCTAAACTCCAATTAAACATGGTAAATCCACCATATTGTTTTGCACTCGATCCTGTTTACCAGAGATACTCGAATCTCTACAGCACACAGGGGAACACATTCGCTTAACCGAGCAAATTCACCCCATAGTTGAGCTCCTGTCTGTTCTGAACTAATCATTGCAAGCAACCTTTGCTTTCTCCAGCCCAGACTACTCGTCTCTTTCCCAAAACATATGTTGACAATTTGAATGTGGCAATTAAATATGGAATATATTGAATCTATTCACGTGACTATAGAGCCAATCACCTGCCTCTAAAACATGACTCACCTTGTTTCTTGGTGGGAAGATTGACCGAAACCAATGCAATGAGGGCACTGATAAGAAAAAGTGTAAGAATGGAGGCTCTGATCGCGGTTGTGTGAATCTGCACTGGAATCAATTAAACATATCCCATTAACAACATAACAACGTTTCAAGTAATACTGATTCAATCTATCGCCAAGTGTATCATTAACAATACATTTTAGATTGGCAGTCAATTGACTCCCTCCAGCTCCACCACAGCCCTTCCATCATAAAACAATAATCCATGGATTTCTCATCTCGAGATTCCATTATTACAACGCCTTCCTTTCTGGACCCAACATCCACGATCTACAAACTCCAGATGATCCAAATAGCTCTGATCTGCACTAAATTCTCCTTGCCCATGTTTTTACCATCTGGATCCAAAGCCGCCATTGTATCAAATTTGAATTGCATGTCCTCGTATTCGCCTGCTTTCTGAAATATCTCCCCTAAATTTAACCATATCATTGCATCCTTCAGCTCTTTGATTGTGGCCTATTGGGTTTCCAGTTCCAATCGCTCCTCCATCAGTGCAATAAATTTTAGCCACCTTGGACCTAATTTCCCAAACTGCTTCCCGAATTCCCCTCCCAGGAAATAATTCAGCAAGTTCAAGTTCAAAATTAAAGCTCAGGTAAGCTGTAAAGGGAATCATGAAAACTCTTAATTCAGAATTGTCCTTGTGTCGTACCGTCAGTTCTGTGGAAATTTTATTCATTCACTGGGTGTGGGCGTCGCTGGCAAGACCAGCATTTGTTCCCCATCCCCAATTGCCCTTGAAAAAGTTAGTTCTAACCTTCTGAATATCAGTTCAAACTAACGTTTCTGGTTTACGGTTTAAATCTGCCTGGGACAGACGGGCAAAAGGGGCGGCATCGCATTGGGCACATGTTTTATGCTCAGGGGTGTAACTTGATATTTGCAGGATGGTATGAAATGCTCCATGTCGAATTAGTCGCTAGTCATACACCAGGAAGCAACTAACCGGTGGGGTTTACAATGGGAGGCCACTGCAAGATGATGAGCGGTTTTGATCGTGTAGTTTGAGCAAAACTATTACCTCTGGCGAGTGGGTCAATTGCCAGAGGTCACCGGTTTAAAATAATTGGCAAAAAATTAGTGAGGAGATGAAGAGATTTTGTTCACACTCAGAGAGTTGTCGGAATCTGGAAAGCTCCGCCTGAAAATATGGTGGAAGCAGATTCCATCAATAATTTGAAAGGGGAGTTGGGCAGGTACTTGAGGATTAAGAATCTATGGACAAAAGGCGGGTGTGTAGGACTAAGCACGTCTGATCTTTGTAAGAGCCAGCATAAGCACGAAGGGCTGAATGGCCTCCTTCTGTGCTGCAAGTCTCTATGTCTCTATGTATTCTATATGACTCATGTTACACCTTCTCCCAAAGTTAAAATTAGCCCTCAGGGCGATGCCTTCAACATAACTCGAGACTGCAGACTGGGAGCTCCACTGATGCCAATCGAACAAGGGCTCGAACCTATCTATTCTATTTGAGATGAAGTACATTAGCAACGACTGTCGAGAAATTATACTCTAAAATCTACAGCACAGAAATTGCTGATTCTTGTATTAAGACTTTAAACATTGACCTATCTGTATAAATTCCCTCTATTTGACATTGATAAAAAGAGATCTATTCAGTTAAACCTTCAAAAAACTTTATTGATTTTTAGAATTAATACTTGATGCCTTAAGATGAAATTCCTTGTATTTTTTTCATTCACCTGTTTAATATAAATGGCGCAGTGCCTCCCTTCAATCAGATGGATGTCAAAGGAGATGTTACACCATTCAAGCTTATGGCACAAGCAGTAATTCCCGCGCTGCTCGGCCTTTGAGCCACCTGTTTTGTTTTGCCACCTAGTTACTTATAATGACTCACCAGTCACTGCCCCGTGACGAATTCACTTTGCAGAGGAGGTTTAGTCATATTAGCAACTGCATAGAAATGATTTCCTCCCTCCCCAACTTAGTCCCTCCTGAAAACTGAATCATGGATTTGTCAGCTCTAGCCTCATTGACTTCAATGATTTCCTTTCTGGGATCCAAGCGCTGCCATCCACAACTCCAACTAATCCAAAGTTTCCTGTCCCAAACTGAAAGCTACTCAACATTGTGCCCATCGAGCTCCCTGTCCTTCAACGCACAAATTTAAAACCCTGCTATTTATATTCACCATAGTTCTGACATATCTCGTCCACATTTTTCACTGTCTTTACACCATGCAGTCAATTGTTTCTGGCCGATTCAGATTAGCAGCTTCCATCATCACACCATTAGTGAAAGTGCATTGGCTCAACTGTCCTAAACCACCTCATTAATCCTATTTCCATCTCTGCTACATCCTGCTGCAAAGGCCTTCACAATACTGTTATTTTCAGCCAAGGTATTTCTTACCACTTCCAATCTCTCACTCTCTGACTTTCTCTCCAAGCTCCTGTAATTTCCCTGTGCATTTCAAATTAGAAAACGCACTTGGGAAATGCTGCTTTTTATTTCAGAACATTTTCCCGTATTATGTTCAATTTCTTATTCATAAGCTCAACTTCTAAATGTTCACCTGCGGTGTGAGGTGTCGTTTATGAGGTATACATCAGGCGAATTCAATATAGTCTTTGCTTTGCCGAAAGAAAAGTTATTGGTATAATCAGATCAAGTACAATGAGTAGGTTAGGCCTCTACTCATTGGAATTCAGAAGAATGAGAGGCGAACTTATCGAAACATATAAGATTGTGAGGGGCTTGATCGGGTGGATGCGGTGAGGATGTTTCCACCGATGGGTGCGACTAGAACTAGGGGGCATAATCTTAGAATAAGTGGCTGCCCTTTCAAAACTGAGATGAGGAGAAACTTCTTCACTCAGAGGGTAGTAATTCTATGCAATTTGCTACCTCAGAGAGCTGTGGAAGCTGCGACATTAAATAAATTTAACACAGAGATAGACACTTTCCTAGCTGATAAGGGAGTAAGGGGTTATGGGGACAGGGCAGGGAAGTGGACGTGAGTCTAAGTTCGGATCAGCCATGCTCCTATTGAATGGTGGAGCAAGCCCGAGGGGCCATATGGCCTACTCCTGCTCCTACTTCTTATCTTATGTTGAGGGCCTCTTTCTGCGCTGTATAATTCCACGACTCTCTGATTAACACTGAATATTCCCTTCCAGTCACAGAAAGTGAAAATTTAAAACTACTCTCTGCTTTTTGTCTCAGAGAATTTCTTAACCACGCTGACCGTACCCCTTAATCGCAATGATAACAATACGATTTTTGCTAACAAGTCTGTTATATGGTACTTCATTAAGCATTTTTTGAAAGTCTACAAACACAACATTTAACCGCACTAATGTCATCAGCATTCTCTGTTACTTCACCAAAGAGCTGTCTAACAATCCATCCATTTATTTACTCAATTATTATTATTCACCGCCAATCCTCAGTTAAATGATTTGGCAGGTACCCAGTCCAATTTCTAGGCCACTGTCTCTTTATTATATTGTGGTAGAAATTAAACTTGGTGCTGAGGTTAAAACTAGGGTTCGAATTGGAAGATCATTAGAGAAAGCACCCACTTTACATTCACCCTGAATCAATGAAAATGATGATTGAGCATGTCTCTTAAAGGTTGCGTATCCAGAAGGTCAGTTTTATCCTCGGGTGACCAGCTGCCAATTACTCAATTGCTGGATTGCTGCTGTCCTATAGATATAAATTGGAAGCGTTCATTCCACAAACTGAATTATTATCATTAATGGACGTTATTGTCATCAAACCTTGTGTGGTCGCCTGATGTGTAATTTGCACTGAAATAGAGAAGACAATGTAAAATATGTTTCATTATTTGAGACCATCTTCAAGTTTGACCTAAGCTGCTCAGCTGTAAGGCAGCTGAATGTTAGAAAGACACAGGGGGTGAAATTCGAATTCGGCAGGGACATAAAACAGGCAGTAACACATTTGCCACCAGTCTATATGTGGCGACATGTATTCAGTTAAGTTGAAGTAAATGTAAAATATTAATACATCGAATGATGCCAATTGTCCCTCTCACGAACAAAGATACATTGTTTTTATTTAAGTTCCTAATGGTCTGAGGGCTACTTGGAAAAGTTACTGCCAGATGAAAGGAAACTCACAATTAATAAAATGTTCATTGTTCTGAGAGCCAGTTAGTGTGATTGTTCTGTCAAGGAGCAGGGAACATTTCTTTAAAATTGTTCATAAGCCATTTAGGATGGAAATCAGGAAGCACTTTTTCACACAATGTGTAGTG
Organism: Somniosus microcephalus; assembly: GCF_052327205.1. Taxonomy (NCBI): domain Eukaryota; kingdom Metazoa; phylum Chordata; class Chondrichthyes; order Squaliformes; family Somniosidae; genus Somniosus; species Somniosus microcephalus. Next base: position 25,367,088 of record NW_028225187.1, on the reverse strand, counting down.
AGAAATTGCAACGCTCTTTGCAAAAAACGCTGTGGATTCTGGGGGTATGTTGGTGCTTTCAAGATGGAGATCGATAGATTTTTGTTATAAAATGAAAGAAATATTCGCAATTGTATAGTGCCTCTCAAGACCTCCGAACTTCCAAAAGCGTTTCAATACCAATTAAGGACTTCTAAAGTTTAGTGACTGTAGGAAATGTGGCAGCCAATTTTCACACAATGATGTTGATAATGACCAGAATATCTGTTTTTGTTACGTTGATTGAGGGACAAATATTGACCAATGCACCAGGAATAACTCCCCTGAGGGGGCCTCACTTTAACATCAATTCCAAAAATCGGCCAATCCGACAGTGCGGCACTCCCTCAGCACTGCACTGGAGTATAAGCTTAGTTGATTGTGCTCAAGTCCCTGTAGTGGGACCGGAATCCACGATCCTTCTGACTCTGAGGCGAGAATGCTGTACACTGAGCCACGGCTGACACTAGTTGAGTAAGGGTAAAAATGGATGTTGAGCAAAGTGGGGTAATTGGAGCGGAGATACAGATCAACCATGATATAATTGAATGACAGAACAGCCTCGAAGGGCTGAATGGCCTACCCCTGTTGTTATGTTCCTATCATCAGTTAACTCATCTTTAACCTGTTCAGAATTACAAGTATTGACTTGGTTGCAACTGATGCCCATGAAGACAGTATGTGACCCAGCAGCTAGAAGCAGAAAGCAGCAGAAAGCTTTTGTCGCGCCTCAGACCACAGGAATCACACTACTAAGGCAATGCCTGTTGCTGCAAACTTTGCAAAAATAATTGCAAAAGGGTCAATGGTCAATGCAGATGTGTCTGTATTTCATTGTTCAACATGTGGAACCTGGGACTTTCGTCCAGCTATGATTCATTAAGGTGAATGTTTCAAGCATTCAGTTAGGCCAATTCTTTTCACAAATTGGGTTTTATGTGCTATGCAACACATAAATCATGGGGCCTATTATAAGCTCAAGAAAGAACAATTTGAGATTAACTTCACATATTTTAAGCTCTACCTCATTAATCTGTGGAACTAGCAGTGACCAACATGGTTGCACAACTAATGTGAAGTTATTAAAATAGATGAGATTCTGGTGAAAGAATCGGTGGTACATTAAAAATGCAAACCATGTTGTTTGTTCCTGTTTTCTGTTCTTGTGGTCCAGTGGTTAACAAGACAACAGAGCGCTGACGTCAGCATCTCACAGGCAGGCAGCCTCAATGTCATGTGTTCATAAAGAGTCACTTCTGTCTAAATTCCAGTAAACAGCATCAGAAATTAAAACTGAAGATCCAGCATTATACATTTCCCTGCCAAATACCCTTAAGCCATCAGTTTAGGTCAAGTTAAATCATAGTAAATGTGTTCTCCTCAGCTTTGTTAGCTCATGGGATGTCGTCCCGTTAATGTCTATTTTGTCCCACACAACAGAAAATAAAATAAGCCCTTCATAGTGAATGTGCAAAGCTGAGTTGGAAAACACTCCTGCCCTCTCTCTCTCTCTGTCACTCTCCCTCGAGCACATCTAGATTTTTACTCTCTTCCTATCTCTGACTACCTGTATCTCTCTGCCGCTATCTGTTTGTCCCTCGCTCTGACTCTCTCGCACTGCCTCTCTCTCTCGCTCTGCCGCTCTCTCTCTCTCTCTGCGGCTGATGTTCAACAAGAAGCGTGCCTGAGGCACTGGCAATCATCAAGCAATGATATGGACCACGTTTTACATCTAGCTACAGAAACCACGCACTGTAAAGCTCACCGCATATATTAAATGAAATTTGTGAGAGTGAGTCAACTGAGCAAACGCTGATACTTGATATGAAGTGCATAAAAATGTTAATTTTATTTTAAGAAACAAAACTACAAGAATAAGAAATGTCCAAACAGTTTCTGCGGGTGAGGCTAAATAATTGGTAAAATATCGAATATTGGACCATTTAGAAGCAATCTTAAGTGGGCTGCAACCTTTAATAGTGAAGAGGGATCCCCTTAGATGAGCAGAAAGATCTTGTTAGCCAGACTAAGCAAACTTATTTCTGTTGTTGCACTAAATTCTGATTAAAACTGAAGCATAGAAATGACATTACAATGCATGTTAATTGAATGTTTGACCTTAATAAAGACCGAATATTAACTTAGCGTGATGATCCCTCTCACAGAATGAGCTTTATTAATCTGATTATGTGTCCGGCGTGAGTGACGCAGATTTTCAAAAGCAGTGGAAATATTCGAGATTCACTTACAGAAGAGCAGAAGGCGACAGATGTGCTTCATTTCGAATGCGGGGGATCCGAGCAGCAGTCCACCTCCCTCTGTGAAGACGCGCACTTCGGATTAACTATTTTATGTTCAGTTCACCTGAAAAGTGATATCATAGAATCACATTCAGCCGCTGACACTGTTCTAATTCTTCAGTACCAAACGCCCGCACGCGCAGATCCCGAGTCTGTACTTACGGGGAATGAGGAGACAGCGGCTGGAGCGAGTTCCCCGGGAGCAGTCTGCAGCTGTGGAGCTCACTGTCCATGCACAAGGCGACTGCGCACTGAGAGCAGTCTGACTTCTGACCACATTGGAGACAAGAGGAAATTAAACCGGACGTGATGACGAGTCCACCCTAATGCTGAAAAGTTAACTGAGCCCTGTCAGTTTTAAAATAAATTCTTAACAGTAGGGAACAGTTGGAATACAGGCCGGAGACATCTCTTCAAACTGTTTTAAACATGATTTATTCTAACCGCAGCTTGTACCGTTAACACAGACGATAGCAAAATACTGCAGATGCTGGAAATCCGAAATTACAACAGAAAATGCTGGAAAATAAATATATTTTCCAGCATTTTCTACCGTTAACACAGGGACTGGCCTGGTCTGTGGCCCCAGGCTGAAGGATTGTTTTTGTCATTGGCTTTTGCAAGCGGTCACCCCAGCTCTGTGTGTGTGGCCTGGTACAACGGTAGAGGGGGAAGGGAGGCGAAGTGCTGATACCAGTGAAAAATCAGACCACTGAACCTGTTACACTCTGGCACAATTAACCATTGAAGTCCCGAGAGCTTGATCCAGTCAGTAATGTTTCGCAGCTAGGTGATTCGTCTCTCAAATTACTGAAGCCTAAAACCAGGCTTGTATGAGGCATCTCCTTGAGCCGAACAATATTGATCCTCTCTCGGGCTCACTCTAGGTATCACCTAATGCTGCAGGTCTATGATTGCTGCCTCGACTCTCCTACTGCAGAATGTATATGATCAGCACTTGGACACCACTTCTAGTACAGGTCAGCTATTGATAGCTAAATTGTCCCCATTGCCCAGATCTCCAAAAAATACCGACGCTATACTACTGTGGCGAAATCCAATTAAAATCTGTACCGTTATATTGGTGTTGGTCTATGATTCGGACCCATACAGAGCCACTGGATAAGGAACCTTTAATTTACTACTCGTGCAGTTAGTAATTAGTACATAGCCCTACAGGTGCCGGTCAATGCTCAGTATATTCACTGTCCTTCTGATACAGGCCTGTGATTAGTGCCTATAATGTCCGACTGCTGCAGGTCTCTAATCATTAACTATACTGTAAGAAGGTGCAGGCCTATGGTGAATACCGAAACTCTCATACTGGCTCAGATATTTTGATGACTGTTTATATTGTCCTATTGCTGCAGGACTTTGAATAGTAACTATACTGTCCTTTCGGTACAGGCAGATTTTTGAAACTTTAATGTCCTACTCGTACAGGCCTATGTTTATCAATTATACTGTACTACTGATACAGGTCTATGGTTAGTGCCTGTACCATTCTACTGATACAATCTATGATTGGAAATTCAACTGTCCTATTGATGCATGCCTTTGATTATTTGTTATACTGATGATGAATATACAGAGAGATAGTTAGATAGGTAGTAGGACAAACACAAAATGATAGATCGATGGGTAGATAAAAACAGAGTGACAATGCGCTATAACACTTTATGTGGAATGCCCATAAGGAACTGACGTAATTTTTGTTATTCCTTTCTCTAATTTTCAGAAAAAGAGGTTAATCATTATGACGCCATCGCCAAAAATAATTGTTTCCATATTCGTATTGTGCCACATCCCAGAATATTTATTGATTAAAATAAATATATATATATTAAACATGCAGCGGATTATGAGTGAAAGTCGCCAGAAATACATTTTCCTCCCCTGTCTTACCCAATCAATTGGAGGGAGTCTCCAGTGAAACACCGGCAGAACGTTATGGTCATTGCCCAGTTACCAACTTAAGCCGCTGTATTTGTGCATTGAATTAGCAGAATGTTTGCTTGAAATCCTAATGAATAGACTTACACTTGTTTGTCAATCTGTGAACAACAGGGAATATTTCTTAAAATTATATTTATTATTATTCAACGATAAAAAGCTGTCAAAACACGAGAAAATATAAAAATATTTAAATAAACTTTCAGAATAGGCGTGTACATGGCAAGCAAATTTTATCATAGTTAGTTTGTGAGTTTTGGTAGGGGGACTGAGGAAGCCACTTAATACTCGCAAAAAAAGAATCTAAATGGGGTAGAGGAGCAAAGGGATCCAGGGGTAAACATTCACAAATCATTAAAATTAGTAATGCAAGTTGACAGCGCCTTAAAAATGATACCAAAGTATTGGAGTCCATTTCTAGAGGAAAAGAATTGAAAAGCAGAGAAGCCATGTTAAATGTGTATAGAAACGTAGTTGGACCACATTAAAGTATTGTGTCCTCTTGTGGTCTCTAGCTTAAAGGCGGTTCAATGAAGGTCCACTATGGTTGATTCCCGGGATGAGAGGGTTGTCCGATGAGGAGAGGTTGAGTAGATTGGGACCATACTCACTGGATTTTAGAAGAATAAGAGGTGATCTCATTGAAACATACGATTCTGAGGGGGATTTGCAGGATAAATGCTGACAGGCTCTTTCACCTGACTGGACAGTCTAGAACTAGGGGGCATAGTCTCAAGATATGGGGTCAGCCATGAGGAGACATTAATTCTCTCAGAGGTTTGTGACTCTTTGGAATCATATTTCCCAATTAGCTGTGTATGCAGAATCATTGAGTACATTCAAGGCTGAGATAAGATTGATTTTTGGTTTCTAGTTGGAATAAGAGACATGGAGATCGGGCGGAGAAGTGGAGTTAAGTTTGAAGATTAGCCATGATCTTATTGAATGCCAGAGCAGCCTGGAGAGACCAAATGGCCTACTCCTGCTCCTAATTCTAATGTGCTTATGTAATATATTACTAAATGGATATAATAGAACAAGAGAAGTTAAAAAGGATTGAGGAGGATTATAAGAGAACTGAAATGTCTTAACACTCAAGATATACCTAATAGACTGGGATTCTTTTCTGTAGAAAGCAGAAGGCTGTGGGGAGACCGAGTAGTGTTCTTTAAGTTTATGAAGGGGTTTGATAGGTTATGCATAGAGAAGATGATTCCACTTATAGAAATTTCTGAAGTTTTATATTAATATAAGATAGTCGCTAATGCATGCAATAAAGAATCAGGAAAAACATCTTTCCCAGGCAGTGGTGAGAGTGTGGACCTTGCTCCTACATGGAGTGGTTGAAGCGAAAGCTAGATAAAGGGGAAGCTGGTTAAGTACCAAAGAGAGAAAGGAATTAAAGGAGATGTTGATAGGATTAGATGAATGAAGGTGAGAAGTTTTGCGTGTGGAACATAAACACCAGCACAGATAAGTTGGACAGAATGGCCGGTTACTGAGCTTTAAGTTCTGTGTAATTTTTTAAAATCCCATCATAACATGTAGCATTAAAAAACGCTATGACTTATGCATTTGGCACTAATATATGGTGAGGTAGAGTTCAGTCTTTACCGCTGGAACGTGGAAGGAATATTTGGCAAGAGGAATACCGGTAACAGAATGGCCTGATTTTTAAAGCCTGAAAGAAAGCAAAATTCGATTGGCTTTGCAAGTAATGGGACATCCTCCCCACCAGATATTCTATCATGCGGTCTGCCCATGGAATGCTAAACTCGCAGGTCATGAAGATTAAACTGCAACCACTTACGCTATACAGTTTACTTGTGGCATTCAGATAGATTGGAACTAATTTGAACTTTGGGTGAGGATGGGAAATGTACGATACCAATCATGTCTCCCAATTTACATCATGCCCGCTTTTCCTTTATATTGAATTTAATGGATATGTAAATATGTCGTGGGGTTATATCAGTGGTCAATTTGATAGCACTCATTTTACAACATGACTAAAGATAAAATTGACCCTAGAAATTGCTACAGGATTTCACCCACCTTCTTCGGGCATTTGCATAATTTCTCCAGGGGATCTACTGAACTCCCTCTGCAGTTATGGAAGAATGCAAGAACACTGGTGGATTATGAGAGCAAGAGCCCCAACGCATCAATTAATTAATTGCATTAGAACATCGATAAACTGCGTGTATGTTCCGATGTAATAGTCTTACACACAGTATAGTCTTGCACGCAGCACCACCAAAGCCACACGTAGGATCCTTCTGCAAAATATAAGCTGCAAAACATGCGACATGATGTCCCTCGAGTTATAAAGTCCTTTCAGGGTAAAGCATGGGTTTATATTTAATTGCTGGTGGGCAGGATCTCTGTGCCTTGAAGACCTTGCACAAGGAACAATGGCCTCACCTGCCTTCAGACTAAAGTCCCTGAGGCCAGGTAATTTGAGCATAGCACAAGGTGATTGACGTTTCCTGCATTCATTTTTCTCGTTGTTTCGATGCTTTTTAATCCTGCTTCACTCTTATTTCCGTGGGAGGTTTTCGTAGACGCAGCCTTCTTCCATTGGACCTCCTTCCAAACTAGCTACAGTGTTTGTACGGTTAACTGTGGCGTATACGACACAATAGTCACTGGGGCCATTCTTGTTATCCTGCAATTAAAGAATATGGGGTTGAAATTGGTTTCGGTCGGTGATGCACAGCTGCCGAGAGAGAATCAGTGGTGATTTCAGTGGAAGAGAAGTCGGGAGAGATGGATAATGGATGGCGAATTCAATATCACCCGATTTACAGTATGGTCAAATCTACTGACAATTAACTGGCTGAGGTCACACCCTTCGACTTATGATTCCTCTCTGAGTAAAAAATCAAAATAAAATGGTTGGAATGAAACTAGCAATGAATAAACAACCGACTAAATTTAAACAAAGGATGATTATTTTTTATTCATTCACGGGATGTGGGCGTCGCTGGCAAAGCCAGCATTTATTGCCCATTCCTAATTGCCTTTTAGAAGGTGGTGGCGAACCACCTTCTTGAAACACTGCAATCTGTGAAGTTACATTGCTCCCACAGTGCTGTTAGGCACTGAGTTCTAGGAGTTTGACCCAGCGGTGATGAAGGAACGGCAATATACTTCCAAGTCAGGATGGTGTGTAACTTGGAGGGGCAGGTGTTCCCATGAGGGTAACATATTTTCGGAGCAGTTTGGTACAATTGAGCGGCTTGCTCGGCCATTTCAGGGGCAGTTAATGGTCAACCACATTGTCAGTGGGTCTGGAGTCACATATAGGGTAGACCAGATAAGGACAATCAATTTCCTTCCTTGAGGACATTAGTTGGGTTTTACAACAACCAGAGTGTGTCATGGTCATCATTAATGTTATCAGCTTTTTATTCCAGATTTATTGAATTAACTGAGTTTAATTTCTCCAGCTGCCAATGGTGGGATTTGAACTTATGTCTTCGGATCATTAGTCGATGTCTCTGGATTACTAGTCCAGTTATGTCACCACTAAGCTACTGCACCCATGTTTGCAATGATCTTTCAGGGAAACGAAACTACAATGTTCTTTATTATTCTGTAAACAACTGGCAACTGAATGTTGGAAATAATGGTCTGGATTTAAAATACTAATCAGGGGCTACTTTAGTGGTGTGGAGCCAATATATTCAGTTTAGCAGCGACCTTTGCAGACAGAATGATATAGATTTCAGAAATTGGGCCCAGGCTTAAAACTGGCGTCGATTGGAACTGCCGGATTCTATTTTTAATTCAAATCATTGCAAATTAAAAATGTGCGTTTTCCATTCTGCGTGAAAGATCGTCATCGCACTTTTTAAGCCCAAGTCGCAAGCAGCATATATGTCCCAATGATAGAGAATAATAGACATCGGGGTTAAAATTGCTTTTGTGCAGTGTGGGACCATAACTGGTGGACAGCGAATGTGCTGCTCGTTTCACAGTCCAAACGAATATCTTTTTGATAAGGGTGTGTGTTTCAATTGGGTCTTTCCTATAACTGATGGCCGACGCTTTACTTTGCGGAGGTACGTTAGAAATCTACCCGCATTGGTTGTGATATTTATCAGCAGCATCTTTCCCCTCTAAAGATAACTTACCTGTTTCCTTCCTGAGGCGCCACCATCGTTATCTGTAAATAAAGCAGATGCATTATAAAGGCAACAATCTGGGCACGTTGATGGACAGAATTAGATTAATCCAGCCTCATTCGGGGTCATTTTAATTTCGCCCACCCTGGCGGCAAACTGACGGGATCGGGACAATTTCTGGGTTTACACCCAATGGACTTTACTCTCCATTGTAGTAGGTGAGTTAAATTGGTTGCGATTGACAACAGGCATTTCACAAGACCAAGTCCATTTTCGGCCAGGCTGAGTTAGTTTAAATTTACACCTGCTCGTAACATCTACATGATATTTCGTAAGAAACATAAATAGGAGCAAGAGCAGGCCATTCGGCCCCTCTAATCTGCCCCGCCATTCAATAAGATCATGGCTGATCTGATCTTGCCCTCACGACACTTTCCCATCCGCTCCTCATAACCCTTGACTCCCCAGTAGCTCAAATATATGTCTATCTCCGCCTTGAATACAATCAATGAATCCGCTTCCACAGCTCACTGGGGTAGAGAATTTGAAAGATTCACAGCGCTATGAGAGAAGAATTTCCTCCTCATATCCGTTTTAAATGGGCGACCCCTTATCCTGAAACTGTGCCCCCTACTTCTAGGTTCCCCCATGAGGGGAAACATCCCCCCTGAATCTACCCTGTCAAGCTCCCTCAGAATCTTAAATGTTGCAATAAGATCACTTCTCATTCTTCCGATCTCCAATGCGTAAAAGCCCATCCTGCTCAACAGTTCTTCTTTAGACAACCCCTTCATCTCAGGAATTACCCTAGTGAACCCTCTCTGAACTAACTCCAATGCAAGTATATCCCGCCTGTAATAAGGAGACCAAAATTCGCGCAGTACTCCAGTTGTAGCAAGACTTCCCTAATTTTATGCTCCACCCCTGGCAATAAAGGCCAACATTCTATTTGCCTTCCTAATTAATTGCTGTACCTATCTTTTGTGTTTCAAGTACGATGATTCCAGATTCCTCTGTACGGCAGCATTAGGTAGCATCTCCCCATTTAAATAATGAATTGTTTCTTTTAGTTTTCTTACCCAAGTGGATAACCTTACTTTATCCCACATTGTAGCACGGTGGCATAGTGGTTAGCCCTGTTGCCTCACAGCGCCAGGGACCCGGGTTCGAATCCGGCCTCAGGCGACTGTCTGTGTGGAGTTTGCACATTCTCCCCGTGTTTGCGTGGGTTTCCTCCGGGTGTTCCGGCTTCCACCCACAGTCCAAAGATGTGCAAGTTAGGTTGATTGGCTATGATAAATTGATCCTTAGTGTTAGGGGGATTAAATACGTGGGGTTACAGGATAGGGTGGGATATGTGTTGGTGTAGGGGTTACGGGGATCGGGTGGGATATGTGACGGTGCAGGCTCGATGGGCCGAAATAGCCTCTATCTGCACTGTGGGGTTTCTGTGTACTTCATCTGCCGAATTTTTGCCCACTCACTTACCATACCTATACACCTTTGCAAACTATTTGTGTCCTCCTCACAACTTGTTTCCGACCTATCTTTGTATCATCAGCAAATTTGGCCAGGCCATCAATATAGATTGTAAAAAGTTGAGGCCCCAGCGCTGATCCCTGTGGGTCCGCACTAGTTTGTGATTGCCAACCTGAAAATGAGCCATTTATCCCGACTCTTTGTTTTCTGTTATTTAGCCAATCCACTATCCATGCTAATATATTACTCCCAACCCCCTGAGCTGTTATCTTGTGCAGTAACCTTTTTACGTATCACTTTAACGAATGCCTTCTGAAAATTCAAATACACAACATCAACTGGTTTCTCTTTATATACCCTGCTCGGTACATCCTCAAAAATCTCTAGTAAATTTGGCAACTAGGATTTCCCTTTCATAAAACCATGTTGAATCTGCTTGTTTGCATTATGATTTTCTAAATGTCCAGCTATTACTTCCTTAATAATGGATTCCAGCATTTTCCCAATGACAGATGTTAGGCTAACTGGCCAATAGGTTCATGCTTCTTGCCTCCCTAATTTCTTGAATAAGGGTGTTATATTTGCTGTTTTACAAGCCGCTGGGAATTCTCCAGAATCCAGGGAATTTTGGTAGATTACAAAAAACGCATCCAATTTCTTTGCAGCCACTTGTTTTAATACCACTGAATGTAAGCCATCAGGTCCAGGGGACTTGTCAGACTTTAGTCTCATTAGCTTGCCTCGTATTTCTTCTCTAGTGATAGTCATTGTTTTAGAAAATATACAACATTGAAAATTAGGAGCAGGAGTAGGCCATTTGTCACTTCGAGCCTGCTCCGCCATTCAATAAGATCATGGCTGATCCTGTATTTCAATACCATATTTGCGCTCTCTAGCCACACCGATTGATGCCTTTTGTGTCTAGAAATCTATCTGTCTCCTTCTTAAATATATTCAGTGACTTGGCCTCCACAGCGTTCTGTGGTAGATAATTCCACAGGTTCAGCACCCTCTGAGTGAAGAAATTTCTCCTCATCTCAGTTCTAAATGTTCTACACCGTATCCTGAGAAAGTGACCACTCGCTCTAGACCCCACAGCCAGGGGAAACATCCTCCCTGCATCCAGTCTGTCTAACCCTGTCAGAATTTGACCCGTTTCAATGAGATACCCTCTCATTCTTTTAATATCTCGTGAAGACAGCCTAGTCGGTCATATCTCTCCTCATTCAACAGTCTTACCATCCCAGGAATCAGTCTGGTGAACCCTCGCTGCACTCCCTCTATGGCAAGTATATCATTTCTTAATGTGTGTAGAACAAAACTGCACACAGTACCCCCAAGGTCTCACTAAGGCCCTGTATAACTGTAGTAAGACATCCTTGCTCCTGTACTCAAGTCATCTTGAAATGAAGTTCAACATACAATTTGCTTTCCTAACTATTTCCTGCACCTGAATGATTGCTTTCAGTGACTGGTGTACAGGGACACCCTGTTCATTCTGTACATCAACATTTCCCAATCTATCAACATTTAAATACTATTCTGCCTTTCTGTTTTTCGTACCTAAGTGGATAACTTCAGATGTATCCACGTTAAACTGCATCTACCATGTATTTGCCCACTCACTCAAATTTGCTAAATCACCTTGTAGCCTCTTTGCATCCTCCTCAAAACATTTAACCCCACCTAATCTCGTTTGTCAGCAAACTTGGAAATATTGCATTTGATACCCTCATCCAAATTATTGCTATATATTGTGAATAGATATTGTGAGCAGTAATCCAGTGGATTGGGAGCAGTTTAGGATTCAACAAAGGAGAACAAAGGGATTAATTTAGAAAGGGAAAATAGAATATGAGAGTGAGCTTTCAGGGAACATATAAACTGACTGTAAAAGCTTTTATAGATATGTGAAGAGAAAAAGATTGGTGAAGTCAAGCGTAGGTCACTTGCAGTCAGAATCAGGGGAATTTATAATCGGGAACAAAGATATGGCTGACCAATTGAATACATATTTTGGTTCTGTCTTCACAAAGGTGGACACAAAAAACCTCCCAGAAATGTTGGGGAGCATAGGGTCTGATTAATGGGAGGAACTGAAGGAATCAGTATTTGTCGGGAAATGGTGTTAGAGAAATTGTTGGGATTGAAGGCCGATAAATCCCCAGGGCCTGATAAGCGACATCCTAGGGTACTTAAGGAAGTGGCCCTAGAACTACTAGATGCATTGCTGATCATCTTCCAACATTCGATGGAATCTGGAACAGTACCCATGGATTGGAGGGCAGCTAATGTTACCCCACTATTCAAAAAAGGGGTAGAGAGAAAACGGGGAATTACAGACCGGTAAGCCTAACATCGGTAGTGGGGAAAATGCTAGAGTCCATTATAAAAGCTGTAATAGCAGAGCACTTGGAGAACAGTGACAGGATCGGACAATGTCACCATGGATTTACAAAAGGTAAATCGTGCTTGTCTAATCTAGTGGAATTTTTTGAGGATTTAACTGGTAAAATGGATAGGGGAGAACCAGTGGATGTGGTGTATTTGGACTTTCAGATGGCTTCCGATAAGGTCCCACATAAGAGATTAGCGTGTACAGTTAAGGAACATGGGATTGGGGGCAGGTATTGACTTGGATCGAGAAGTGGTTGGCAGATAAAAAGCAATGAGTTGGAATAAACGGGTCTTTTTCAGAGTTGCAGGCAGTGACTAGTGTGGTACGGCAGGGTTTTGTCCTTGGACCCCAGATATTCGTAATATATATTAATGAATTAGACAAGGGAACTAGATGTAATATCTCCAAATTTGCAGATGACACAAAACTGGGTGGGCGTGTGCACTGTGAGCAGGATGCCGAGAAACTACAGGATGATTTGGACAGGTTGGGTGATTGGGCAGAAGCATGGCAGATGCAATATAACGTGGATAAATGTGAGGTTATCCACATTGGTGTCAAAAACAGGAAGACAGATTGTTATCTGAATGGCAATAGATTGGGAGAAGGGGAAGTGCAACGAGACCTGGGTGTCCATGTGCACCAGTCGCTGAAGGTAAGCATGCAGGTGCAGCAGATGGTTAAGAAGGCAAATGGTATGTTGGCCTTCATAGCGAGAGGGTTTGAGTACAGGAACAAGGATGTCTTGCTACAGTTGTACAGGGCCTTGTTGAGACCACATCTTGAGTATTGTGTGCAATTTTGGACGCCTTATCTGAAGAAGGATATTCTTACCATGGAAGGAGTTCAGAGAAGATTCACCAGGCTGATACCTGGAATGGCAGGAATGACATATAAGGAGAGATTGGGTCGATCGTGCTTGTACTCGCTGGAGTTTAGAAGAATGAGAGGGGATCTCATTGAAACTTATAAAATTCTGGCAGGACTGGACAGACTAGATGCAGGGAGGATGTTCCCGATGGCCTGAAATCCATACCCAGGGGTCACAGTCTAAGGATAAGGGGTAGGCATTTTAGGACAGAAATGAGGAGGAATTTCTTCACCGAGAGTTCTGAACCTATGGAATTCTCTACCACAGAAGGCTGTAGAGGCCAATTCATTAAATGTATTCAAGAAAGAGTTGGATATATTTCTTAAGGCTAAAGGGATCAAGGGGTACGGGGAGAAAGCAGGGACCGGGTACTGAACTTGGACGATCAGCCATGATCACATTTGTTGTATCCGTGTGTTAATGGAGACACGGAATGCAGGAATAGGTTTCACAGCTGTTTACTGAACAAAGTCTGGAGGTGAACTAACAGATTCAAGACACTATACAGGGTTATATAGCCCGAGTGGCCATTACTGGCATTACAGTATACAGGGACTCTTAAAGGCACAAACACCACAATTCCTCGCCTTTTAGACAACCAGTACATAATATTTTAAGTAATCATTAATTAACATATTACAAGAACAATAATCTACACATTTGCTGCAGTTAATCAATTATAAGTCAGTCTCTCTGGAGGCTTCCTGACTCGGTCCAGATAACGCCTCGGTGGTGTAGTAGGTTTTGATGGTGTAGTAGGTTCTTTTGGCAAGGTCGATTCGGCTTGAATGCCAGTGTCGGGTTCATCTGGGTCCAGTATCACCGGATCGGAGGTAGATACTATGGGTATCTCTGCTTCATCATTAGGCGTATAGAGTTGTGGTGTAGGTTGTCCCTTTTCAGAGGTCTATATGATCTGTTCAGCATGGCGCCTTATTATGCTTTCTCCAATGTCCACGGTATACATCAGTGGTCCTAGTCGTGTGCAAATAGTTCCAGGCTGCCATTTCTCGGTACGGTAGTCCCGGGCCAAAACTTGTTGACCTATCTGGAACGTTCTACTTGACCTCTCATTCATGCCTTGAAATTGCCGGTTCTCCATGTCCCTTCTGATGTTTGGCTTGATCAAATCCAGCCGGCATCTTAGGCTTCTATTGAAGAGCATCATGGCGGGAGTTTGGTTTGTAACCACATGTGTTGCATTCCTGTATGCAAACAAGAAGTTATCTACCTTATGCTGAAGTTTTATGTCTTCATTACCCATGGCATTTATGGCCTTCTTGAAGGTCTGAACAAACCTTTCAGCCAATCCATTGGTGGCGGGATGGTATGGGGTGGACATGTAGTGCTTAACCACATTGTTTTTTAAGAACTTCCTGAATTCTTCGGACACAAATTGCGGTCCATTATCAGAACAGATCTGTTCAGGCAGCCCATTCCTGGCAAATATGGTCCTTAATACTGTGATGGTTTTTTCCGTGGTGGTGGAGGACATCTTTATTACCTCCGGCCACTTGGGGTGTGCATCAACCGCGATTAAGAACATTGAGTCCATAAATGGACCAGCAAAGTCGATGTGTACCCTTTGCCATGGAGATGAGGGCCACACCCATGGATGTAGAGGGGCTTGTGGTGGGGCGTTTTGGACCTTCTGGCATCCTAGGCAGCTCTTGGTCATTTCTTCGATTTCTCCATCGATACCTGGCCACGACACAAACGCTCTGGCTAGGCTCTTCATTTTCACTCCACCCAGATGCCCCTCGTGAAGCTCCTTCAGCACTTTATCCTGGAGTTTGGGTGGAATCACCACTCTGGATCCACACATCAAGGTTCCTCGGCACACTGACAGCTGTTCTCTTCTTTGCGAGAATGCTGGCAACAGTGGTTCACCATGTGCTGGCCATCCCTTCACCATTAAATCGTAGACTCGTGAGAGTGTCGGGTCATTCCTCGTTTCCTTTTCAATGGCAGAATTTGTTACTGGTAGACATTCCACTATGGTTGAGTGGAACATCTCCACTGGGTCCACTGTAAGTGCCTCTTCTACCGTTGGCAACGGTAGACGCGATAAACTGTCAGCATTCCCATGCTGTTTTGATACTTTGTATTCTATGTCATATTGGTGTGCCCCTAGGAAAAGGGACCACCTCTGTAGTCTTTGCGCTGTCATAATGGGAACACTCATTTTAGGGTTGAATATGGAGACGAGGGGTTGATGGTCAGTCAACAAGGTAAATTTGTGTCCGTGTAGGTAATGGTTGAATTTCTTCACTCCCCATACCAGGCTAAGTGCTTCCCTGTCGATCTGGGCATAGTTATGCTCAGCTGAGTTCAATGAGCGTGATGCAAAAGCTATCGGCTGCTCCGAGCCATCAGGGAATCTATGCGATAATACCGCTCCTACGCCATAAGGGGATGCACCACACGCCAGTCTGTTTGGCAGTGATGGGTTGTAATGAGCCAAAACTTCCTTGGACGTGATCAAGCCTTTGCATTTATGGAAGGCACGTTTACAGTCTTCGCTCCTATTCCAAATTACTCCCGTTTGTAGCAGTTCGTTAAGAGGCTGCAGAAGAGATGACAAATTGGCAAGGTGCTCGTTGTCGTTTTCTCCTGTTACAAGGATGTCGTCTAGGTAGCATTGAGTCCCCGGAATCCCTTAGAGGACTTGCTCCATAGCTCTTTGCCAGATAGCTGGAGCTGATGCTACTCCGAAAACCAGTCGATTGTACTGGTAGAGGCCTTTGTGTGTATTTATCGTGAGATACTTTCTAGAGGCCTCTTCAACCTCCATCTGTAGATATGCCTGAGCCAAGTCAATTTTGGTGAAACGTTTTCCTCCGGATAGTGAGGCAAAAATATCTTCAATCCTTGGAAGAGAATACTGTACCGTGTGAATGACCAGGTTTACAGTCACCTTGAAGTCCCCACAGATGCGAATTTTTCTCTGTTCTTCAGATTTATCATTATTCAACATTTTCTTCATGACCGGGATGATGGGTGTTGCCCACTCGCTCCAATCTATCTTGAATAATACGCCTGCCTTTTCCAAATTCTCCAGCTCTGCCTCGACTGCTGGACGAATTGCCTTGCCTTAAAAAACTTGGGAATTGCCGCATCTTCCACTTTTATTGAGGCGGTGATGCCTTTCAAGGTTCCTAGTTCCTGTTGAAACACTTCCTTGGTGTTGGCCAAGATGTCTTTTAATCGTTCAGGTATGACGTCATCATCAATTTTTTTCTTACTGGTCACCGTCTGTTCCTGAATGGAGTGCCAGTCTAACCGTATCTTCCTGATCCATTCACATCCCAACAGCGGTGGACCACCATCTTGCAGAATGTATAAATACAACTTCTGTATTTCCTTGCCGTTGTATACAACAGGCACCTTTATTTTCCCTTTGGGGTATACTTTCTGCCCCATATATGTTTTCAAGATAATGGATGTGTCTTTCAAAGGTATATGTGGAAATAGCCGCTCGTAATCCCGTCGACTTATGATGGTCAGAGCTGATCCTGTATCTAGCTCCATTTTAAGTGGGGACCCCGCTATCGCGAGGGTAACCCAAATGGTCTGGCAATCTTCTTTGGCAATTACATTATGTAATTTGAGACAGCTTAGTCTCTTGTTTCCGGAGTCGCTATCACTCTTCTGGTCTTTGGAGCTACTGTCCGTCATCATTTGTACTTTTCTGTACTTTTCCTTATTGATTTTATTCCTGTCCGTGGATTTTTTGTGTCCAGATCGGCATACACGTGCAATGTGTCCAATCTTTCTGCATTGCCTGCATGCTTTGTCCTTGAACCAGCAGTCCCTCTGGTCAGGGGTGGATCTGCCGCAGCAATAACATCTCGCAAAACCCTGTGTCATTTCATGGGTGCCGAATTCCTGTGGCTTTTGCTGTATCTCTGCAGCTCCTCCTGCGGCTGCTTCGTATGATACAGCCATACTGAAAGCCTTGTCCAGTGTCAAATCTTTCTCAGAAAGTAGCCTTTTCTGTGTTCCTTCACTTAGGAGTCCGCAGACGAACTTGCCTCGAAGAAAATCTGCCAGGCCTGCCCCGAATTGGCAGTGCTTTGACAGTTTCCTTAATTCGGTGAGGTAATCAGCGTTACTTTCATTCCTGTGCTGATTCCTCTTGAAGAATTTGAATCGTTCCGCTATCAACAGCGGTGTTGGGTTTAAGTGCTCCTGTAGGGTATCAACAATCTCCTTAAAATTCTTGTCCTTTGGTTTGGCTGGAGTGATTCAGTTTCGTAACAGCCCGTATGTCCTTGCGCCCATTAGATTTAGAAGTACTGATGCCTTTTTATTATCTTCTATTTCATTTGCTGCGCAATATACCTCCACTCTTTCCACATATGTGATCCAATCCTCTATATCGCTATCGAAAGTATTAATATTGCCAGCCGTAGGCATCCTGAAAAAAAATGGCGCCTCCCGCGCTTTCCTTTCTTCCCTGCAGAAAAAAAATGGTGCTTCCCGCGCTTTCCCGCCGCTGCTGCTGCTGACAACGCTTTTCTCCGCGGTTTTTATTTAAATAGGTTTTTTTTTTCAATCGGTGGAGACTCGTTCCCGCCGGACTCTCTGGGACTTTTCCCTCCCTCTGCTTGGTCCGAACGCCGAACTGCTTTGCAGCGCCAGCCGTCTCCCGATTGCTCTCCCCCTCTGTCTCTGTTTACCTCCGCCTTCACTGCTCGGCTCCGCTGCAGACCCAGCCGATGGAGCCCCAGCCCGCCGCCCAGGAAGGACCACTGCAGTACCTGCCACCAGCTTGGCCAGCCGGTGAAACCACAGCCTTTCCCTTTTCTCTTTTCTTTCTTGTTTTTCTTCGACTTTCGTCTGAGAAATCGATCTCCTTGAGGTGCTGCCGAATTGCAGAAAAGTCCGTTTCCAACTTGTCGCCACTGTTGTATCCATGTGTTAAAGGAGACACGGAATGCAGGAGTAGGTTTCACAGGTGTTTACTGAACAAAGTCTGGAGGTGAACTAACAGATACAAGACACTATACAGGCTTATATAGCCCGAGTGGCCATTACCGGCATTACAGTATACAGGGGATCTTAAAGGCACATACACCACAACATTGAATGGTGGAGCAGTCTCGAGGGGCCGAATGGCCTACTCCTGCTCCTATCTTCTATGTTTCTATGTTTCTATGAATATAGCCACTTGATTATCAATTATTATTGGGATACTTTTACCGTGAAGACCGATACAAAATATTTGTTCAAAGTCTCTGCCATTTCCCTGTTTCCCATTATTAATAACCCAGTTCCATCAACTAAGGGTCGAATGTTTACTTTAGCTATTCTCTTCCCTTTTATAAACCTGTAGAAGCTGTTACTCTCTATTTTTAATATGTTTTGCTAGTTTACTTTCATAATATATCTGCTCCCTCTTTATTCGTTTTTTTAGTCATCCGTTGCTGATTTCCAAAAAATCCCAATCCTCTGACATACCATTAGTCTTTGCAACATTTTATGCTTTTCTTTCAATTTGATACCATCCTTAACTTCCTTAGTTAGCCACGGGTGATGATCTTTCTCATAGAGTCTTTCTTTCACACTGGAAGACATATTTGCTCAGAGTTATGAAAAATCTCCTTAAATATCTGTCAATGCTTAGCTATTGTCTTATTCTTTAATCTATTTTCCCAGTCCACGTTAGCCGTCTCTGTCTTCATACCTTTGTAATTGCCTTTATTTAAGTTTAGGACACTAGTTTCAGACCCAAGTTTCTCACCCTCAAACTGAATTAGAAATTCATCATGCTCTGATCACTCTTCCCTATATGATACTTCACCATGAGATCATTAATTACTCCTGCCCCATTACATATTGCCAGATCTAAAATAACCATCTTCCTGGTTGATTCCACAAAGTATTGTTCTAAGAAACCATCCCGAATACATTCTATGAACTCGTCCTCTAGGTTAACCTTGTCAATTAGATTTGTTCAATCGATATGAATATTAAATCGCCCATGATTATCGCAGTACTTTTCTTCCAAGACCCTATTATTTCTTGATTTAAAATCTGTCCTATAATTTTGCCTCTGTTAGGAGGCCTATAGACTGCTTCCACTGGTGACTTATTTCCCTTACTCTTTCTTATCTCCGTTAAAACTAATTCTACATCTTGATTTTCTGAGCCAATATCATTTCTCACCACTGCACTGATCACATCCTTTATTATAGGAGCTGCCCCAACTCATTTTGCTTTCTGCCTATTCTTCCAAAATATCAAATACCCCTGAATATTCAGTTCCCATCCTTGGTCACCTTGCAACCCCGTCTCTGTAATGGATATCAGATCATCCCATTTATTTCTATTTGTGCCTACAACTCATCTTTCATGTTACGAATGCTGCGTGCATTGAGATAAAGTATTTTATTTATTATTTAACATTTTTACCTACTCTGAAACCATTTACAGGTGCACGTCTATCTTTGTATGTTCTGTCTCCTCCTGTCACTCTCTGGCTATCATTACCCCTATCGCTACCTTGCGCGATTACCTCCTCCTTTCTCTTTGACTTTCTAAATTCCCCTTCACCTGAACCCTCCCCCCCACTATTTAGTTTACAGTCCATGTGCCTCATTCCCACTATATCAGGCAGAGGAATATCCCAGCATTATCTAGAACTTTAATTATCATCTCACTTAGTGACAGCTGCGAACACTTGACAGAATTTACCACAATATGGTGAGTTTCTGATCGTGACCTCTGCATACACTAAATCGGCAGCAGTTCCATTATCATCTAAACAGAAACAAAAAGAGAAAATAAGACAATAAGGCGGCTTCATTAAGATGGATTAATATATACATAATAGAGAGACGATAGATATATACAGAAAGGTAGGGTGAAAGACACGTAGAGATAGATAGAAAGATACATAGATATTTGGAAGATAGTTATAAAGATAAATAGATACATAAATAGATAAATAGATGGATACATAGATGCATGGGTACACTGTTAGGTAGGTAGACAGATTGATTGCTTGATATATATTAATTGAGAGCGATAATGAATTGAGACAACCGTATTAGTATCCATAATATGAATATGGTGCATGTGATTAGAACATATCATGCCCATCAGTTTAATAACGATGATCTATAAACATTAATTGCATAGCTTTGATTTATATGTCCAAGAATGGATTATGTTTGCCAAAAGTACACGTTATATGCCTTCAACTGTATCGATCGACTTATATTAAGCATTGGTTATCGTCGTTGCAGTTTATGGCGACATTTATGTTCCAGCCAATTATCATTTTCCACACAATAGTTATCTAAAAACCAGAACAGGGGAGTTTGTGTGCAGCTTCTAAGGGGCAAGCAACCTTAGATGTGGTCCTGTGTAATGAGACAGGATTAATTAAAAATGTCCTAGGAAAGGATCCCCTTAGAATGAGTGACCATAACATGGTTGAGTTCCATATTCAATTAGAGGGTGAGAAGGTTGGATCTCAAACAAGCGTGCTGAGCTTGAATAAAGGAGACTATGAAGGTATGAGAGCGGAATTGATTAGAGTGGACAGAGAAAATAGATTATAGGGTAAAACGGTGCATGATCAGTGGTGTACATTTAAGGAGTTATTTTACAACTTCCAAAAAATATATATTCCACTGAGGAAAAAAGGGTGTAAAAGAAAAGATAGCCATCTGTGGCTAAGTAAAGTAATTAAGGATAGTATCCGACTAAAAACAAGGGCATATAAGGTAGCCAAATCTAGTGGGAGGATGGAAGATTGGGGAGTCTTTAAAAGACAGCAAAAAATAACTAAAAGATTGATTAAGAAAGGGAAGATAGATTATGAAAGTAAATTAACAAAAAATATAAAAACAGACAGTAAGAGTTTCTATAGTTATATAAAAAGAAAAAGGGTGGCTAAAGTAAATGTTGGTCCCTTAGAGGATGAGACCGGGAAATTAATGGTGGGAAACATGGAGATGGCAAAAACACTGAACAATTATTTTGTATCAGTCTTTACAGAAGAGGACACTAAGAATATCCCAACACTGGACAAACAGGGGGCTCTAGGGGGGGAGGAACTAAATACGATTAAAATCACTAAGGAAGTGGTACTTGGTAAAATAATGGGACTCAAGGCGGATCAATCCCCTGGGCCTGATGGCTTGCATTCTAGGGTCTTGAGGGAAGTAGCGGTAGGGATTGTGGATGCACTGGTAATAATTTTCCAAAACTCACTGGACTCAGCAAAGGTCCCGGCAGATTGGAAAACTGCTAATGTAACACCCTTATTTAAAAAGGGTAGCAGGCAGAAGGCTGGAAACTATAGACCAGTTAGCCTAACATCTGTGGCTGCTAAAATGTTAGAGTCCATTATTAAGGAGACAGTAACGGGACATTTGGATAAACATAATTTAATAGGACAAACTAAGCATGGTTTCATGAAGGGGAAGTCATGTTTGACAAATTTGCTGGAATTTTTTGAGGAAGTAACATACAGGGTGGATGAAGGGGAACCAGTGGACGTAGTGTATTTAGACTTCCAAAAGGCATTTGACAAGGTGCCACTCAAAAGATTATTGCTCAAGATAAAAAATCACGGGATTGGGGGTAATATTCTGGCGTGGGTGGAGGATTGGCTATCTAACAGAAAGCAGAGAGTTGGGATAAATGGTTCGTTCTCAGGTTGGCAACCAGTAACTAGTGGTGTTCCGCAGGAGTCAGTGCTGGGTCCCCAACTCTTTACAATCTATATTAACGATTTGGAGGAGGGGACCGAGTGTAACACATCAAAGTTTGCAGATGATACAAAGACGGGACGGAAAGTAGTGAGTGAGGAGGACATAAAAAAACCGGAAAGGGACATAGACAGGCTATGTAAGTGGGCAGAGATTTGGCAGATGGAATACAATACTGGAAAGTGTGAGGTTATGCACTTTGGCAGGAAAAATCATAGAGCACGTTATTATCTTAATGGCAAGAAACTGGAAAGTACTGTAGTACAAAGGGATCTGGGGGTCCTGGTGCACGAAACTCAAAAAGTTAGTATGCAGGTGCAGCAAGTGATCAAGAAGGCCAATGGAATGTTGGGTTTTATTGCTAGGGGGATGGAATATAAAAACAGGGAGGTATTGCTGCAGTTGTACAAGGTATTGGTGAGACCGCACCTGGAATATTGCGTACAGTTTTGGTGTCCATACTTAAGAAAAGACATACTTGCTCTCGAGTCAGTACAAAGAAGGTTCACTCGGTTAATCCCGGGGATGAGGGGGTGGTCATATGAGGAGAGGTTGAGTAGATTGGGACTCTACTCATTGGAGTTCAGAAGAATGAGAGGTGAACTTATTGAAACATATAAGATTGTGAAGGGGCTTGATCGGGTGGATGCAGTGAGGATGTTCCCAATGATGGGTGAAACTGCAACTAGGGGGCATAATCTTAAAATAAGGGGCTGCTCATTCAAAACTGAGATGAGGAGAAACTTCTTCACTCAGAGGGTGGTAGGTTTGTGGAATTTGCTGCCCCAGAAAGCTGTGGAAGCTACATCATTAAATAAATTTAAAGCAGAAATAGATAGTTTCCTAGAAGTAAAGGGAATTAAGGGTTACGGGGAGCGGGCAGGAAATTGGACATGAGTCTAGGTTCGGAATGGTCATGGCACTTTGGGTAGTGGAGTGGGCCCAGGGGCCGTGTAGCCTTGTTCTGCTCCTACTGTGTTCTAATTCTGTGTTAGATTTCAGGAGATGGTATTATTCCTGTTCCTGTCTGGGGTGGAGATTGCCTTTACAGAAGGTAAGTACTGTTGAAAATATAGGGACAGAGTGATCTCCTGGAAGAATTTCGATCGCCTAGATGGGTCGGAGAGGAATTTCCCAGATTTTTTTCTCCCAAATTGGCCTTTGGGTCTTTATCTGGTTTTCCGTCTCTCCCGGGAGATCACATGGTTTCGGGTGGATGCACAGTGTTAGAAGATTTGAGGTTAGGATCAGATCAGCCATGATCTTATTGAATGGTGGAGCAGGCTCGAGGGGCCGATTGGCCTACTCCTGCTCCTATTTCTTATGTTCTTATGATCTTATACTACGCCCGAGAGATGGAACTTACAATGTGCCTACAGTGATTTTGTCATTTACCAATACTGGTATTGTGGTGCCAGTCCTATAATGCATCAATCGATTCAGACACTTCCCAGGTAACTTCTCAATCAGTCTGAAGACAGTTGCTACCCTCACAGTTGTTATCAAGCCCTATGAGATATACAAATCCCTCCAGCCAAGTAACACACCGAATCCTTACCTTCCATGGGATTCGTGTCTTGTACTGCACTGTAGGTTACCTGATCAGAACTAGACGCTGCAGAGAGAGAAAGAGGAAACTGCACTCAATGACATAGTTAATCAGGGAAGCACTTAGATACCAGACCCATCCTACAATTCCTGATTGGAAATTTACTGCTGTGGTCACTGGTTTTAAAATCAAACAACTAATTATCCTGATCAATACAAGCTGATCCACAGTCCCGTGAGCAAAGTCACGAATGTAGTGTATATACCTTTAAGAGAGAACTATTTTACATCTCCTGTATACTGTAGTACCGGCAGTGACCACACCTGTATGGAAGCCTTGAGCATGCCTCTGTACCCCCAGTCTTGAGACTACCCTACTCCAGTAAACACCTGTTGATTGTTAAGTTACAGCATCCGTGTAGTTACTTGAAAACATCATACTCTCAGAATGACGGATCTAACAGTGGCGATGAGTGTCGATTCGAATCTACCTGCAACTCTGCATTTCCCTTCAAGGATTCGCTCCGGGAGGGCGGTGGAAGAAAGTCGAGGCCAGAAGCACGTGCGTCGACCACGAGCAACCGCCCAGTCGTCTGGCAGAGAGTGAACATCGCAGGGGAGGCTGTTGAGAGCCGGGCTTGGTTCCCCAGCCAAGACGATCCAGCAACAGACTGACAACAGGTACAGCACAGACACTTCCTGGACAGCGGCGGCTGGAGCTGACCGACGGCAGAGAAAAAGCCGAGCAGCGTCGACGGGGTAAGAGAGAGGGTGAAGTGCACAGGGTGCAGCCGGGGGTTGAAAACCGCGCAGCGTCGAGGAAAAACAAAACGGAGATAAAGAGGGTAAAGCAGCAGCCGGGTTCAGGACTGAGCGGCGGAAACGGGGAAGGCGCACAGAAAAAAAAAATGCGCAGAGCACAGCCAGGGTTCAAGGGCTGAACAGTGTCCGCGGGGAGAGGAAGGGAGAGTGCGGGAGATACCATTGAGCCACGGAGAAGAAGGAAGAGCGCGGGAGATGCCATTTTTAGAAGCCGCAGCGGAGAAGAAGGGCGAGCGCGGGAAGAAAGGGAAGCGTGGGAGGCGCCATTTTGTGCCAGCGGAGTAGAAGGGAGAGCGCAGGAGACGCCATTGTTGCCAGTTAAATCACACCCAGGAATGCTGAAGAGTGGCAGTATCTCTACGTTTGACAATGAAGTCGAAGATTGGGCGACAAATGTGGAATGTATTGAGGTGTACTGCAGGGTGAGTGAAGTACCAAATGCTAGGACAGCACTGGTTTTGTTAAATTCCATTGGTGCAAATACTTATGGCTTACTGCGAAACCTAATAACCCCAGAGAAGCCCGTGAATAAGAATTTTGAAAGCATAGGAGAAATCCTACAGGACCACTTAAACCCCACACCGCTGCTGATAGCAGAAAGATTTAAGTTCCACAAAAGGAACTAGCATAAAGATGAAAGTAATGCTGAGTACTTAACGGAACTGCGCAAGCTATCGAAACACTGCCTGTTTGGAGTGGGAATAGCAGACACGTTAAGGGACAAGTTTGTGTGTGGGCTTCAAAGTGAAGGAACCCAGAAACGGCTTCTATCAGAAAAGGATCTTACACTGGACAAGGCTTTCAGCATGGCAGTATCACACGAAGCAGCCGCAAGGGGCACTGCAGAGATACAATGGAGACCACAAGAATATGGCACCATTGAAATGTCATATGGAACGGGGAAGTGTTATCGCTGTGGCAGAACAACACATGACCAGAAGGATTGTTGGTTCAAGGACCAAGTGTGCAGACAGTGTGGAAAAGCAGGACACATAGCAAGAGTCTGCAGGTCAGGGAAGGAAACCAACAGCAAGAAATCTCCACAGGAGAAGTATAAAAAGGTACATACGGTGATGGCCAGTATTTCAGACGAACAGAAAAGTGATAGAGACTCCGGAAGCAAGGAGCTGGGTATCTGAAACTACATAAGGTAACCAAAATGGAGGATCACCAGACTGTTTGGGTCACACTCAAGATAGACGGAGTCCAAGTGAAAATGGAATTGGACACAGGATCAGCCCTAACAGTCATAAACCAAGGGGCTACAAGCGGCTATTTTCACACATACCCTTGAAAGCTACAGAGGTTGTCTTGAAGACGTACACGGGGCAAAAAGTCTACCCCAAAGGAAAAATAATGGTGAAAGTGATATACAAAGGCCAGGAAGTACCTAAAATGGACCTATATGTATTGCCAGATGGACAACCACCACTACTAGGACGTGAATGGATCCGGAAGATACCATTAGATTGGCATTCCATACAGGTACTGAAGGTTGAGGCCAAAAAGGATGACAACATCACACCTGGACGACTGTCAAAAATGATAACTGAAGCAAAAGAAGTGTTCCAGGAGGGACTCGGAACACTAAAAGACATAACAGCAACGATTAAAATAGAGGAAAATGAAAGCCCAAAGTTTCTTAAGGCCAGACCAGTGCCTTATGCGATCAGACCAGCCGCCGAAGCAGAGCTGGAAGGGTTGGAACGTTCAGGAGTACTGTCCAAAGTAGACTGGAGTGAGTGGGCTACACCCATCGTTCCTGTAATGAAGAGGTCGTTGAGTAATATGCCTTGGGAACCAAAGAAGGTCCGCATCTGTGGGGATTTTAAGATGACAGTGAACTCAGTCCTTCACACGGTGCAATATCCGCTTCCACGAATTCAGGATATTATCGCCTCGCTATCTGGAGGTAAATGCTTCACCAAAATTGATCTAGCCCAGGCATACTTGCAAATGGAGGTAGAAGAATCCTCGAAACAATACCTCACGATCAACACTCATAAAGTTCCCTACCAATACAACCGGCTGGTGTTCGGAGTAGCATCGGCTCTGGCTATTTGGCAAAGGGCGATGGATCAAGTCCTGCAAGGGATTCCAGGGACCCAGTGTTATTTCGACGACATCCTGGTCACGGGCGAAAATGACAGTGATCACCTCACCAACCTGGAGAAGGTGCTCACTAGATTAAAGTAATATGGGCTACGAGCTAATCGCCACAAGTGCGAGTTTTTCCAGAAGCAGATCTCGTATTGTGGCCACGTTATCGATGAAGAGGGGTTACATAAGTCCCCTGAAAAGATTCCGGCAGTAGTCAAGGCTCCAGCACCGGAAAATGTGTCACAACTGAGGTCGTTCCTCGGGCTGGTAAACTACTACCATAAGTTCTTGCCAAATATGTCGACAGTATTACACCCACTGAACACACTACTGCAAACAGGGGTACCATGGAAGTGGGATGACGAAAGTAAACGAGCTTTCCAGAAGTGCAAAGAATTGATCACATCAAAAGAGGTGTTGGCCCATTTGAACCCAGCACTACCAATTCGTTTGGCATGTGATGCATCACCCTACGGTATTGGAGCGGTTCTGTCGCACACATTTCCAGATGGGTTGGAGAGGCCAGTAGCCTTTGCGTCTCAGTCACTAACCTCAGCCGAGCGCAACTATGCCCAGATTGACAGGGAGGCCCTCAGCCTAGCATGGGGAGTTAAAAAATTCAACCACTATCTGCATGGGCAGAAGTGCACCTTGCTGACTGACCACCAACCACTTGTCTCCATCTTTAATCCAAAGAAGGGCGTTCCGGTGATGAGCTGCACAATGGTTACAAAGATGGTCCATTTTCTAGGGGCGAACGAATATGAAATAGAATATAAAGGCACGAAACAGCATGGAAACGCCGATGGGCTATCAAGCTTGCCACTGCCTACTGTGGAGGAAGCACCAGCAGTGGACCCTATCGAGATATTTTATTCATCAATAATTGAACGATTGCCAGTAACTAACACGGATATAGAGAAGGAGACCCGCAATGATCCAACACTTTCTCGGGTATATGATTTGACTGTGAGGGGATGGAAAACACATGGCGACTCATTGTTGCCAGCATTCTCATCCAGAAGAGAACAGCTGTCAGTATGCCAGGGGAGAGTGATGTGTGGATCCCGAGTGGTGATTCCACCCAAGTTAAGGGAGAGAGTGCTAAATGAGCTTCATGAAGGTCATTTGGGAGGGGTGAAAATGAAAAGCCTTGCTAGGGATTATGTGTGGTGGCCGGGGATCGATCAACAAATCGAGGACCTAACCAAGAGCTGCTCAGGATGCCAGAAGTTCTAAAATACACCACCACATGCCCCTCTACACCCATGGGAGTGGCCCTCCTCTCCATTACAATGGGTGCATATTGATTTTGCTGGTCCATTCATGGACTCAATGTTCTTAATATCAGTGGATGCTCACTCGAAATGGCCTGAGGTGATAAAAATGTCCTCAACCACTACAGAGAATACGATTGCAGTCCTATGGACCATATTTGCCAGGAATGGCTTGCCAGAGCAGATTTGCTCTGATAATGGACCACAGTTTGTGTCCAAAGATTTTCGGAAATTTATGAGAAGGAATGGGTTAAGCCATTACACATCCGCCCCGTATCATCCAGCCACAAATGGATTGGCTGAGAGGTTCGTACAAACCTTTAAAAAGGCGATAAAGGCCATGTGCGACGATGAAATTCCACTACAGCATAAGGTGGACAATTTCCTATTAGCCTACAGAAATGCGACACATGCAGTTACCAACCAGACCCCGGCCATGATGTTCTTTAACCGAAGGTTGAGATCTAGTCTGGATTTGCTCAGACCAAATGTGCAAAGAAATGTTGAGGATAAACAATTCCAGCACATCAATGAGAAGCCGACAAGGAGCTTTAATTTAGGACAAACAGTCTTGGCACATGAATACCGAACAGAGAAATGGCAACCCGGAACGATATGCACAAGGCAGGGGCCATTAATGTACACAGTGGATGTCGGGGAGAACATTGTGAGACGCCACGTTGATCAGATCTTAGCGTCACAGGAACGAGTCAACCCCATGTCTCAAGTACCTGCGGATGAACCCGACATACCGGTAGCATCTACCTCAGAACCAGTAGCAGTGGAAACTGATGAACTAACCGACGAAAAGGGGCCAGAATCGCCTCCGCAGCAAGAACAAGAACCTCAGGAAAGGTGCTATCCAGAAAGGATGAGGAAGCTGCCCCAAAGACTGAATCTATAAATGGACTATTTTTGTTTACTGTGCATGTTAAAGTCTTAATTGTTATTTGAATATTATGGGTACTGCTAATCTAAAAGGGGAGGAATTGTAGTGTATGTACCTTTCAGAGAAAACTACTTTTACAGCTCCTGTATACTTTAGTAACGGCAGTGACCACACCTGTATATAAGCCTTGAGCATGCCTCTGTACCCCCAGTCTTGAGACTACCCTACTCCAGTAAACACCTGTTGATTGTTAAGTTACAGCATCCGTGTAGTTATTTGAAAACATCATACTCTCAGAATCACGGATCTAACAACGAAGTTTCTTGGTCCCAAGCAATGGGGTTGGGCTGAGTTGCTTGCTTGTAAGGGTGGTGATGATGAGCAGCACATTCTCTCCATTCCAGGCACACAGATAGCGGTGAGAGGTACAGTTCCAGCATCCTTTGCTTGGAAAGTTTATTGTAATGGTGGGGAGGAGACAGGTCCCCATCTCAATTTAGTATTCAATATATTTCTCAGTATGTCTGATTATCAGGTTCTGAGATTAACACTTTTGGACTAGCAGCCAGATGCCTTCCTATCAATCCCGGCCGACTGGGAACCATTATCCTCAGAAAAAGAAGAATGAGAAGTAGAGGAGATAATGAATTCAAAATTAAAAGGGAATAAAGGGTAGATTTTTGTCTTGGCGGCGGAGCAGTTGGCATCACCTGCAAGGAGCGCAGAGAGCACAGTCTGCTGGGGCAACAGGCACATCCCTAACAGAACCCACCAGCTTATCTTTCCATTAATTTGTTTCAATAGAACCGTGCCAAACACCCCAAAATATTTCCCTTCGTATGCTCGACCCACGCGATTCTTAATGTCCAGGCAATAAATGTAAATCTAACACGAGGGTATGCTGAATGTTTGCAGATGTAGAACTCCAATGTCCATGGGCGATTTCCACCATATCCCGTCGCAACCTCGGTGGAATATTGGCGCAAGTAATGCAAAACCTGCCGTTTCTCTGAATTTTCACCGAACTTCCGCTGAAGTTACCGTGGGTCACCAGCAGAACCAAGGTTACCATGAACAATCTAACATATGTTTCACAGGTGTCAGTTCATGCTTACCGATATTTTGGGCTGATCGAACAACTGCATACTCGAAATTGCTTGCAGGTGTTTCTTCACTTGGGGTTAGCGATCTATTTTCAGTGGCCATTCTGTACACGATAATGTTCTCAGATATTAAGGATTCATGCATCAACAACTCAAAGTTCACTTTCAACGAAATGTTACAGCATCATAGAAACATTCAGAAGTAGATATACAGAACATAGAACGCCTTGAAGGAGCAATCCTGCTTAGTCCCATATCCCTGGCTTTTGTCCGCTGCCCTGTAAGATCCTCATCCTCAAAGATCCGTCAAACTAACTGCTAAAGCGTTTCATGTAAATAGCTTCCACCAAGTTTTGAGGTAGAGCCTTCTAGGTCCCGACAACTCTCTCAATGAAAAATATTTCTCAACATCTCCCCTCAAGACCTTTTTACAATGATGTTGAATCTATGACATCTAGTTATTGACCAAGAGGGAATATTGTGTCTCTATCTACTCTAACAAAACCTCTCATCGTCTTTAAAATCTCTATTGGTCACGTCTCAAACTTCTCTGTTCTAAGACCTAATTTTCCAACCACTCCTCGTAAATTAAGTCCCTCATTCCTGGTAACATCCTATAAACCTTCTCTCTATCCTTTTTTTGCTTCTTGTATGTCTCCTGAAGTGTGGTTTTATTCGTATTTGGGATGTGGGCGTCGCTGGCAAGGCCAGCATTTATTGCCCATCCCTAATTACCTCGATAAGGTGCTGGTGGGCCGGCTTCTTGAACCGCTGCAGTCCAGGTGGTGAAGGTACTCCCACAGTGCTGTTAGGGAGGGAGTTCCAGGATTTTGGCCTAGCGATGATGAAGGATCTGCGATATAGTTCTAATCAGGATGGTTTTGGACTTGGAGGGGAACTTGGAGGTGGTGATGTTCCGATGTGCCTGCTGCCCTTGTCCTTCTAGCTGGAAGAGTTCGCGGGTTTTGGTGGTGCTGCCGAAGAAGCCTTGGCGAGTTGCTGCATGGAATTGTCCAGCTGAGGCCTAACCACTGATTCATAAAGTTCTAGCATGCTCTCTTTGCTTTTATATTCTAAGCCACTATTTCAAAAAAAACAAGTGATCCATATGCTGTTATAACCACCTTATCAACTTGCCCTGCCATCTTTAAGGTTTTGTGTATATGCACACCAACGTATCTCTGCTCATCTACACTTTTCAAAATCGTGCCCTTTATTGTATATTTTCTTTCCAGATTAGTTCTCCAAGAGTACATCACTTCACAGTTCTCCAGGTTGAACTCCATCTGCCATGCTTCTGCCATTTAACCATTTCTGTCAATGTCACCCTGAAGACTACAACAAACCTCATCGCTATCTACTACCTGGCCAAGTTATGTATCACCTGCAAATTTACAATGTTGCTCCCTACACATTAGTCTAGGTCGCTCATTAAAATTCCAAAGAGTAATGGACCCCAAACTGGCCCTTGGGGAACACCACTGAAAACCACCTCCCAGTCTGAGAAACATCCATCCTGCACGACACTTTGCTTCCTGTCACCGAGCCTACTCCTTATCCATACTGCCACTTTCCCTTAATCCCATGGGTTTACATCTTTTTCAATAAGCTTTTTCGACTGCCTTCCATATATACAACATCTACTACAATATCTTGATCAAAAGTTTTTGTTACCTCACCAAAGAATTCAATCAAGTTAGTCAGATATGATTTTCCTTTAACAAATCCATGCCGTATCTCCTTGATTAAACCAAGTTTATTTTTCCCCTAATAATATGTTCCAATAACTATGTTAGGCTGACTGGCCTGTTGATAAACTAAAACGCAGAAACAAAAATAAGATAATATTTAGCTCTTAAAAACTGTAACTGTCTCCAGCGTTGCTATATCAGAGACTATGGTGTGAAATTCGAATTGGGCGGGGAGGCATAACTGGTGGTAGCACACCTACCGCCCCTCTAAGTTCTGTCCGATATTCAGTTCAATTTGGGGGCGTATAACTGGTGGAAGATGCAATACCGCCTCATTTGTATCCATGCCACTGACGATTTTCACACTTTCAGTATAATCATGAATGTAGTTACGACTGAATAATAACGATTTTACAGACTTACCCCTGAGGCTGTGAAACACTTGAGGAATTGTCTGGATAAAATAGGAAGAGACATACTTCAGCAAGTTGTGCAATAAATATTGGGCTCTTACTGCCTAGAGTTGGCTTGAGTTTCCTTAAGTAATCTCCAAATAGCAAACATTTTCATTGATTATTAATCAGAAACTGTTACAAACGTGCATTTATATGAATCACTAAATAAAACAGAAAAAGAATGAACAAAGAGCGTCCAGAGACCTTCAATATGTTAACAGGCATTACACATCCGCTATCAGATTTCACGTCTCTTACTAACCACGTGCTAGTTTTTTTTCTCTCCCTCGCCATGATGCTTAACTTTTCAGAATGGAATGAGGTGACAAATACCCTCAAACCAGTAAGCTGATTTCATGATCCGAACGCATCCTTGTAAAGAAGACTTCGCTCTCCCGAACACACTATTGGTCTCCCTCTCAAATCATGATGTTATAGCGGTTCATGTAGATCGCGACTAAATAAGAGAGTTTGACTTCGACGAACTATTAACAAGTTGTTTATTTACAGGAACAGACTAATTACATCAGGTAAGATGGCAGGTAAGATGGCTGACTGTAGGAGCACCCTGGTATAGGTCTTGTCCCAGCGGGGACTCCCCGAGGACTGAGTTCGCAGTCCTGTGGAGAGCGTGATGGCGTCATCACGCTCGGTCGCGTGTCCCGCGCTTAGGGCGTCACTTGATGTGCATCGTCGCATTTGCCTGCGCTTGGGGCGTCATGTGACCGCATCGTTGCGTCAGCGCGTCTCCCGGCACGGATGCTGGCCGTTGAGGCCGAGGTCGTGAGGCCGGGCTGTGCCGGTGCTTGCCGCGGGGGCGGAAGTTCGCGTCGCTCCCGTCGGCTGGCCGATGCGGCCGAAGTCGCGGTAGGCCGGGCTGTGCCGGCGGCCGTCTTGGAAGACCGAGTCGGGCCGGCGGCATCAGAGGGCGTTTGCGTTCGTTGAGAGGAAAACTGGAGAAAGGGCGGCAATGGTCCAGGTTGTTGTTGCTTTCATGAGGGGTAAACTCTGCCTGGATGGCGGCAACACTTGTAACAGTTATCGATTTAGTAGAACACAGCCGGGAGAGCGGCACGCTTTTAGTTCATGCCGAATCGTGTAGAAGGTAACATAACCAGCAGGCTGAAGGGCTCTTGCATCGTCGGCCGAGAAGGAATCATCGTTTTTCACGAGGGATGGGTCCTCATGGTTCGCGAGGGATTGGTCCTCATGCGCGAGGAGTGGGTCCTCATATTTTGCAGGGGTGAGTCCTCGTGGTAACCCCGCAGGGCGTGCTCCTATTTTGTGGGCCCGAACATGCTGTACCCCGTGCTTAGAGAGATTTATACTTGCTGTCGCTGTGGACGTAGAGGCGGACGATCTGTGCGGTGGTAGGAAAAGTGAGTACGGGGACCGTGAGCAAGTGCGTGGTCGGCGCCGCATCGATGTTCTCGTCGAACGGGGCTTCTACTGGTATAAAGCACGAGGGAGACTGTGGCTCCCTGGATTGCGGTAGCGACAGCAAAACGGCTGGTGCTTCCATGGCGTGCTATTTTTGTGAAAACTGCTCACAATAAAACAAACAAATGGGGTCCAGTTGCGTTCTGTCCGTGTCAAAACGGGATTTGCTCCAGGCTGCGCTTACCTTGCGAATACGTTCGCACAAACGGGGTCACTTTCGTTGGAATCGGTGGTAGGCGGCTGCTGCTCCGTGGTTGTTCGTCGGTTGTGTGTCGGTCGTCTTGTGGGAAGATGAGGTTCAGGCGCGCGTTGCTACCGTGAAAATCGTTCACGGATGCGGGGTCACCAATGTAGCGTTGGAATTGATGAGCTCCCGTACTCACGTCGTTGGGTCACCAATGTAGCGTTGATGGTCGACGGTTGCAGTTGGGCGTGCTGTACCTCTGTGAAGATGAGGGTCAGGCTGCGCGTTGCTAGCGTGAAAATCGTTCACGGACACGGGGTCACCGATTGTAGTGTAGGAATTGATGAACTCCCGTACTCACTTCGTTGGGTCACCAATGTATCGGTTCATGTAGATCGCCACTAAATAAGAGAGTTTGACTTCGACGAACTATTAACAAGTCTTTATTTACAGGAACAGACTAATTACATCAGGTAAGATGGCAGGTAAGATGGCTGACTGTAGGAGCACCTTGGTATAGGTCTTCTCCCAGCGGGGACTCCACGAGGACTGAGTTCGCAGTCCCGTGGCGAGCGTGATGACGTCATCACGCTCGGTCGCGTTTCCCGCGCTTAGGGCGTCACGTGATGTGCGTCATTGCGTTTGCCCGTGCTTGGGGCGTAGCGTGACCGCGTCGTTGTCTCAGCGCGTCTCCCGGTACGGAGGCTGGCCGTTGAGGCCGAGATCGCGAGGCCGGGCTTTGCCGGTGCTTGCCGCGGGGGCGGAAGATCGCGTCGCTCCCGTCGGCTGGCCGGCCGAAGTCGCGGTAGACCGGGCTGTGCCGGCGGCCGTCTTGGAAGACCGAGTCGGGCCAGCGGCTGGTGTGCGTGCATCACGTGATGCGTGACATCAGCGCGTTAGGTCACCTCTTAAAGGGGCAACGGCCCAACCGGTAAGTTAAAGGGGCAACGGCCCCAACAGGTAAGTTATACATACATAAGTAAGTTAAGTACATACAGTTAGGTAAGTTAAAGGGAATTATGTATATATCTATATGAAAGGGACAACCGGTGGTACTGCCAAAATGTTACATTTCGAATGCTCCATCTGAATATGGAGGGGATTGAAACCCGTCATGTGACTGTAGAGCCAATTACCTGCCTGTAAGACATTGCTCACCTTGCTGCTTCTTCCGAAGTTTGAAGAAAACCAGTGCAATCAGGGCAGCCATCAGAAAAACTGAAACAACTGTTGCTGTGATCGCGGTTGTGTGATTTTGTGCTGGAATCACAGAAACTTATTCCATGAATCACATGAAACCTTTCCAAGCATTACAAATTCAACCTCGCACCATACGCAGAATTAAAATTGTTTTTAAAATCTGCACTGAATGGATTCCCTTTCTACCCACCTCAGTCCCATGACCCTGGAACACTGATTCCTGGGTTTGTCAGCTCTAGGTTAGATTATTACAATGCCTTACTTTCTGGGCTCCTAATGCCGCTGTCCACAAACTACAACTAACCCAAACGTCCCTGTCCCACATCAATTCCTACTCGCCATTTTTCCCATCTAGCTTCCTGTCCTCGAATGTAACTACTTTAAACACCTGGTCCTCGTGTTCACTATATAAACCAGATAAATAAATCAGACTGGTCAAGAATTGCTGATCAGCTGCAAATGCATTGGTGAAAATATTCAGTTCAGAATTGTCCTTGTGCTGTACCATCAGTGATATGTAATGTTAGTTCTAACTAAAGTTTCTGCACATAACTCCAAATAGTAACTGGTTGCAATGAGACAACAGTACAACTTGCAATAAGTTTCATATAGAACATCTCGGGGATTATATAGAATTTTACAAGCTGGTGCAAAATGCAGGATGTGGAATTTTCCACCAGTCATACATCACAGCCGGGTTCCCTTCTCATTGAAGACAATGGAAGAAAATTTATGACGAGGATTATAATGGGCAAACTATTCGATATGACCCATGTTTCTCCTTCACCTACAGTTACAGTGTCCCCATTCAGAGCGATGCCTAATTCGGGCTTGAAGCCTGACTGCTCCAATGCTGCCAATATTTCATTAATCTAGGTATAGAACCTATTTTGCCCAATTGAGCTTGAAATATGTTAGCAACACGAGCAGGTCAGAGTAAGGTAATCTGCGGCTCGTGTCTTACCTTTTGGTTCACCAAAGATTTTCCACCATCTACAAGGCACAATTAAGGAGTGTGATGGAATACTCTCCACTTTTCTGGTGAGTGCAGCTCCAACAACACTCATGAAGCTTAACACAATCCAGGACAATGCAGCCCCATTGATTGACACATCATCCACCTCCTAAAACATTATTTCCCCCAACCACAAGCATACCGTGGCTGCAGTGTGCACCATCTACAAATGCACTGCAGCAACTCGCCAAAGCTTCTTCCTCAGCACCTCCCGAACCCGCAACCTCTTCCACCGAGATGGTGAAGGGCAGCAGTGGCATGGAGACACCATCACCTCCAAGTTGCTTGCCAAGTCACACACCAACCTGATTTAGAAATATATCGCCGAACCTTCATCATCGCTGCGTCAAAATTCTGGAACTCCCTCCCTAAAAGCTCTGTGGGAGTACCTTCACCACATGGACTGCAGTGGTTCAAGAAGGTGGCTCACCACCACCTTCTCGAGAACAATTAATCATGGCCAATAATTGCTAGCCTTGCCAGCGATGCCCACATCCCATAAACGAATAA
Source organism: Somniosus microcephalus (assembly GCF_052327205.1). Lineage (NCBI taxonomy): Eukaryota > Metazoa > Chordata > Chondrichthyes > Squaliformes > Somniosidae > Somniosus > Somniosus microcephalus. Next base: position 25,330,979 of record NW_028225187.1, on the reverse strand, counting down.
AAATATATTCACAACAACTCTCGAGAAATGATGGTCTAAACCATACAGCCCAGAAATGACTGCCTAAGGTATTAAGCTTTGAGTCATTAAACAATCCGTATAACTTCCCTAAATTTGTCAATTAACTAGACTGATTGGCCTTTTTTAACCTACAAATTACTGTTGCAGTTTATAGACCAATACTTGATGCGATCAGATGATATTCTTGTTCTTTTTTGGCAATCACCTGTTTAATGTAATTGGTGCAGTGAATCACTTCACACAGACGAATGTCAAAGAAGATGTTACACCATCCAAGCTGACGACAAAAGCAGTGATCCCCGGGCTGATCTGACTTTGAGTCACTTGTTTCGTTCTGCCTCAGAGGTATTTATAATAACTCACCTCGCACTGACACCGCAACGAAATCGCTGTGCAGAGGACGTCCTGCCACTTCGTTTGAAACCCCACAACTATAATCCCCTTGGGTGCTTTGGTTAACTTCACCGATTCGATAATTAATTGTGGTTAGGTCGGACACCTCTCGGAAGAGTTCTTTATTCTGGTCTTTGTAGAAAATGTAGGTAATCGGGGTAGAACCGTTGGACACTGAGCAGGTTAACGACGCTGTGTCTCCTTCCATTAACACTTTACCAGGGCTGATTGCCAGTTCCGGTTTGGACGCTGGGATTCCTGCTAATATAACCATTTGTTAATTACTTTGCTTTTGTAGAAGATGTTGTGTTACTTTCAAAGTGAAATAGGGCTCTCATCATAATAAAGAGCCTCGTCATTTAGGTCACCACACCAATATTGGGCGTTCTTCTCCCTCTTCCACTTTAGCAGTAGGTGGAATTAATAGAGGAAAGACTGATCCAGGAACTACAATGATTCCTACTGCCATCCACTTGTGGCCAACCTACTATCTCTGGCCTGGTACTGATTCCTACTAACTCTGCTAGTGAATGTCAGGAACTCTGCACTATTCCAGTACCATAAACACTAACCTACCTAAATGCAATGGTATCTAACTCCACCGCTCCACCTGGCAAATCATTCTTTGTTCCAGCAAACTCGAATAAAGAAAGTTCTTCTAAGCTATCCTCGCGCTTTTATTGATAATTATACTTCAATGATCCGTCCTTCCGGTCTTCGCAATCAGAGAGAATAACTTTCCCTTATCATCCTATCTCGGTGTGATCATGTAAAAAACACTAATGAAGTAACTCTTAGCCATGGCTACTCCGGTATTGTTCGTGCCAGTATCTCCAGTCTATTCTGGTGAATAAAGTTTTACATCCCTGGCGTCATCTGGTGAATCAGTGCTGCCCGTTTTCTGTGATGTTACTGTTCTCTTTAAAATGGAAGGCACGACATTGTACACAGCATTGCAGCCTCACGAATGTGTTGTACAAACATGCTATTATTTCCTTTCTCCTGTTGTTTATGCGACAATTATTTAGTTATTTATGTATTCAGTGCATGTTGAACATATAGGTAAGGCCCTTACTAAACTGAACAATCCCCGTGTGAGAACCTGCTGGGAATTTTGTGGATGAAAGATGCTAAATTCTAACAGTAAATTGTACTCACGTCTGACTGAAACAGAAACCTGATTACTCAGTTTCTTCACCTCACTGTTCCAAGTACTTGCTTCACACTGGTAAATTCCCGAATCGTCCATCAGTGATGTCTCCTTGATGTAATAGTTGTGGTCTGCCGCCGAATTGAGAGCTTGTCCATCTTTGAAAAATACATATCTCAAAGACGAACTGGAGCGAAATATTTCAGCCAAACATGCGAGATTTAACTGTTGGCCCTCAAATAATTGAGCTTCAGACACAGCCCTCAATGTAGGTTTGGAGAAGAGCTCTATAAAATAGAATAAAGAATAGATTTACCAGCTAAAGCATCTCTCAGAGACTTAAGAATGTATTTGTTTGGATAACACACGTTAATGATCAGAGCAATGAAATGATGACAGCGGCTCAAAGAAAGAGCCGTTCAATTATCCTTCATTGCACTCTGCTTACAGGAAGAGACACTGTGGCGTACCGATCACAGAAAGGACACAATGCGCTTTACGGTCCGTAGACTATAAATCAGGCGTCATGCCTTTAAGATGGATCACACCTTTAAGAAACTCGATCTGCAACATAGTTAAGCCCAGAGCGGGGGAGGAGCATTCGAAGCTCTTCACTGATAAAAGGCAGTCGTATTTTGTGTAGTCTCTGACTCCATTTTGTGTCCAGCATGCAGCCTCAACAATTAAACATTTTCTGTTGAATCCCTCCGTGTTCAGTATTTTTTGCTAAGAGTACGTAGACTCCTAAATTGGTGACCCCGACGCTCAGGACGACTCCTAAGCGTAACCATGGCTGACACAAATGCAGTTTCTGTGAGGCTGCCGGAATTCTGTGAGAACCTGGCCACAGCCTGGTTCCTTCAAGCCGAATCGCAATTCCGACTCCGTGGCATCACCGCCGACGCAACGATGTACGATACCTCCTCGCCTCCCTGGGCAGCTCCACAATCACGAAAGTCTGGACAACACTACAAAACCCTTCGGAGGAAGGCAAGTACGCTCATCTCAAGGCCGCGCTCATTAAAAAATTCACAGCCTCCCAATTCTTGCGCAACTGCCACCTCCTCGACCTCCCGGGCCTCAGTGACTCCACGCCATCAGACTTGCTCTCACACATGCTTGCTCTGACCGACGAGAAACCGCCCAGCTCCCTCTTCCTCAAGCTCTTTATCCACCAACTACCTCCCAGTGTCCGCCCGGCGATCGTGGCTTCCAGCCTCACGGACCTCGAGGCCCTGGCCGACGAAACTGATAAGCTCCTGTCCGCCAGCTCCAACCACGCCGTCACCCCCGACCTGGCTTCTGCAGCGTCGGCGCACGCTCCACCCTCTATCGCGCGGCCACACAGCTGAGCCACGAGGCCCCCCAGGCCCCCACGTCACACAAGCCCTCTGACCCAGGGCTACTGCTACTTCCATGCCCGGTTCGGCGCACGGACACGCTGCTGCAACCATCCCTGCATGTTTCCAACTGCCCCCACACCGGCCTACACGATGGCCATGTGGCAAGTAGGTGCACTGCTGTACATTACGGAGAGCAACTCCGGACGCCGTTTCATATGCGACACGGGCGCGCAGCGCAGCATCATCACCGCGTCCGCCCTCGAGATCCAGCGAGGCGGCCACTGCCCTGCGCTGACTGCTGCCAAAGGCACCAACATCCGGATGTATGGCACCCGCACCATCACCATCGACCTCGCAGGCCGCCGCTACCACTGGGAGTTTATCACCGCCAAGGTGCGCTCCCCGCTGCTCGGTGCGGATTTCCTGTGCACCCACGGCCTGTTGGTCGACAGGCCTCGGCGCCGCCTCGTGGACATGAACAACATGACAACTATCCCGGGCGCCATGGCCCCCCACCAACCCGCCGAAATGGCGTGGCAGTGCCGCGCCCGCTCAACAGACGACTACTCAGCACTCCTGGCTGAGTTCCCAGCACTCACCAACCCGACCTTCTCTGCAAAGTTTGCTAAGCACGGGGTAGAATACTTCATGCCCACCACAGGCCCACCGGTATATGCCCATGCCCGCAGGCTGGACCCGGCCAAGCTGGAGATCGCGCGGGCCGAGTTCACCACAATGGAACAGCTCGGCATCATCCGCTGCTCCAACAGCCCCTGGGCCTCGCCACTCCACATCGTCACCAAACCCGATGGGGGATGGCGCCCCTGCGGGGACTACCGGCGCCTAAATGACACCACCGCGCCGGATCGGTACCCCATACAACACATTCAATACTTCTCGGCTAGACTGGCCGACCGCTCCGTCTTCTCCAAAGTCGACCTGGTGTGCGGTTACCATCAGGTGCCAGTCCACCCCACGGGCGTTCCAAAGACGGCCATAATCACCACTTTTGTGCTATTCGAGTTCCTCCGAATGCCCTGCGGCCTCAAAAACGCGGCCCAGGCCTTCCAGCGGCTCATGGACTCGGTCATCCGGGACCTGAAGTTCCTCTTTGTCTACCTGGATGATATCCTGGTAGCTAGTTCCTCAAAGCAGGAACACATCGAGCACCTCTGCACCCTGTTCCAGCGGTTCAGTGAGCACAGGCTCATCATCAGCCCAGCCAAGTGCCAATTCGGCCTCAGCAGGATCGAATTCCTTGGCCACCACATCATGCAGGATGGAGCCATTCACCTGCCCGCCAAGGTGCAAGCCGTCGAGCAGATCCCCCGGCCTACCACCATCAAAGGCCTTCAGGAGTTCTTGGGGATGATCAACTTTTACAACCGCTTCATTCCTGGAGTGGCCTCCCTCATGCGGCTCCTATTCGAAGCCCTCCGGGGTAAGAAAGACAGAATGGCGATCGAGTGGTCGGCGGACATGTTGACCGCTTTCGACTCGACGAAAAAGGCGCTCGCCGACGCCACCATGCTTGCTCACGCACAGCCCAACGCCAGGGTGGCCCTCACCACGGACACCTCCGACCACGCGGTCGGCGCCATCTACGAACAGTGGGTCAAGGGGGCCTGGCAACCGCTGGCCTTTTTCAGCCACCAACTGCGCCCCCCGGAGGCCAAATACAGCGCCATTGACTGCGAGCTCCTCGCACTGTACCTGGCAGGCTGCCATTTTAGATTTCTTCTGGAAGGCCGCCCCTTCACCACGGTTGTCGACCACAAACCCCTGACATTCGCAATGGCGAAATCTGCAGACCCGTGGTCAGCCAGGCAACAACGCCTGCTCACCGCGGTGTCCGAATTCACCCCGGACATCCGGCACATCTCCGGTCAAGACAACGTGGTGGCCAACTGCCTATCCCGCCCCGCTGTCCACGGCGCCCACCTGGCAGTGGACTATGCTCAACTGGCAGCGGAGCAACGCACCGACCCTGATCTGCTCTCCGCGCCCACAACCCTCCCAGGGCTGCGACTGACCGACATCACCTGCGGCCCGTCCACTGTCAAAGTCAAATGCGACACCTCCTTGGTGCAACCCCACCCCGTAGTCCCGGCGTCCTGGCAAAAACGGGTGCTCGACATCGTCCACGGCCTCTCCCACCCCGGCACCCGCGCGTCCATTAGACTGGTGACCAACTGATTTGTCTGGTGTGGCCTGCGCAATGATGTGCGCGTCTGGTCCAGATCCTGCATAGCTTGACAGCGTGCCAATATCCACCAGCATGTCAAAGCCCCACGCGAGGAGTTCACCATGCCAGAAAGAAGGTTCGACCACGTCCACATCGACCTCTTCGGCCACCAGCCGCCATCACAAGGTCACACGCACCTACTGACAATCGTGGACCGTACCACCCGCTGGCCCGAGGCCATTCCACTGATGTCCACCACCACCGCTGACATCGCGAGGGCGTTCATCGATATCTGGGTCGCTCGGTTCGGCGTCCCCTCGGACATGAGATTGGATAGAGGCCCGCAGTTCACCTCTGATGTGTGGGCCACCATCGCCCAAAACATCGGGGTGGCCGTTCACCGCACCACGGCTTACCACCCCCAAGCCAACGGACTGTGCGAGCGATTCCACAGGTCCATGAAAGCATCCCTCTGTGCCAGCCTCGAGGACGAGGCTTGGATCGACCACCTCTCATGGGTGCTACTCGGCCTATGATCCACGGTCAACGAAGACCTGCAAGCCTCGGTGGTGGAACTCGTGTATGGCCAGCCGCTGCGCATAGCCGGAGAGTTCCTGCCCACCGCCACGACCCCCTGGTCGGCTGACCAGCAGCGCCGCGCTTTCGCCAACCAAGCACAACAGTTCGCTCCGGTACCCACCGGCCAGCACGGCGAACGAGCAACCCGCGTTCCACCTAGCCTGCACATGGCCAAATTTGTTTTCGTGCGCCATGACGCCCACCGAGGACCTCTGCAGCCCCCATACGATGGATCCTACAAGGTACTCCAGACGGGGAACAAGTTCTTCCTCCTCGAAGTGGGCGGCAGAACTGACAAGGTGTCGGTCGACCGGCTCAAGCTGGCGCGCCTAGAGCCCGACAAACCCGTTCACGTGGGCCAACCCCCACGGCGGGGCAGACCACCTAAGAGCCCGACGCGTCCGACCGCCCCGCTCCCGACACCAACCGCCAAGAGCCGTTCCGGCCGTGCCATCAAGCCGCCACGCCAGTTCACACACTCCCTCCTATCGGATTCTGGGGGGAGCTGTGTGGCGTACCGATCACAGAAAGGACACAATCCACATTCCGGTCCGTAGACTATAAATCAGGCATCATGCCTTTAAGATGGATCACCATTTAAGAAACTCGATCTGCAACATAGTTAAGCCCAGAACGGGGGAGGAGCAGTCGAAGCTGTGCACTGATGAAAGGCAGCCATACTTTGTGTAGTCTCTGACTCCATTTAGTGATCAGCATGCAGCCTAAACAATTAAACCTTTTCTGTTGAACCTCTCCGAGTTCAGTATTTCTTGCTAGGAGTATGTAGACACCTACAACACTTTAGAACACCGACAAAGGTATCACATGAGATCTGAACATCCTCTTCTGGCTAGATTTGGGGACAAGTTAACCCTTCATTTAAAATGAATGAAAGAAATATCCTGTGGGTCCTGTGAGATTATCCCTCTTCACCCCACCCCATCCCCCCATTCTGAATTTGAACTCTGCTCTCCGCCCAGCCGATGTTTTACGCCCAAGTCTTAAATACTGAAATCTCCTCGGTCATTGTTGCAGCACCTGCAAATTTTAGGACATTCATGTTAAACGCTAAGCTTTGGACAAGGCAATTCTTTGGAAATCCACTGACGACACAGGATCGATAAATCCCACCTCGTTTTCAGATTGCCTGCTCCTTTGAAAATGTAATGATAGAGTTATGATTGGCAGGATTTAACGGAATGCAATTGGGGGGCCGTACATCAGAGGCTCAGCCTCCAATATCCTCCGGCGTTTTGCCACCCCCTCTACTGAAATTCGAGGGTGCAATTTCAAGTTTGTCTGGGGTGCAAAACCAGTAATAGCCCATCGGTCACCCTTTATACACACAGGCCAATTTCGAATTCTTTGTCTGCCAATTACGTATTGCACACTCTAAGTTAAATTTTAGCACCGAGATTTCAACTACCAATGATTTCCGGGACCAGTAAGTGGTAAGGCATTGTCTGATTAAACACCGTGCTGTTCCTGACCAGGTTCTGCTCGTTGCTAAATCAGTCAGACAGAAACAGAGGAGGTAACTTGACCTTGGATCCATGGGGTCAAATGCGTGCTATCGAATCTTGCACCAATTGTACACCACGCACGATATTCCTGTCCAATGAAGATGATGCGGCGCAAACACGGGAGGGACATATGATGGGAGGCGAATTCAATATCGCCCATTCCACACTATTGCAGGAAGCTAACGTTAGCCACTGGGAGTGGGCACTGAACTTCAAACATTGCAGCACTTACAAGTGCGCATTTCAGCAATTTTATGGATTGTACATAGAACCAGATGGTGCTATGATTTAAACAGGACACATCCAAAATTGAGTTATTACGTGATAAAGTTGGGAGTAAATCTTTTTCCACAGTGGATCCCTCTCCTATATTTATTTAACTATAATCCCCTGAAGAATTATTTCAATGAAAGATGAACAGTAATTACAGCTGATTGTAATTACCTTTTACCATAATGGAAACTTCATCACTCTCCTTTTATCACCGTGGTAGAAAGCGTTTTTTTCACACAGGTAAGTCCCCGAGTCCTTCAACGAAGCTGCCCCCATGTGCTTAGAGTTGATGTATGAATTCAAATTCATAGCTTTGCTATTTTTGTAAAATGTGTATTGAAGCATAATATTGAACTGCATTGTTTCAATAAAACAGATGAATTTTAACTGGTCTACCTCAAATTATTCAACTGCAGGCTCAGTCCTCAGTTTAGGTTTGGAGAAGAGTTCGGTGAAAACAGAATGTGTATTGGGAGGTAACAATTCATATCATACAGTTAAACAAATAGCAAAGATTATTGATAATAAGCGCAAGGCAATCCCGAGAACGGCCACGAGGGGCGTCTGTAATAAATGGTAACCAGCAGCTGTATTGTGGAACACTCCAGTAGGCAGCATTATTATATTGCTATGGATTTCCACTCGCTGCTTTGTTTGCAGAGAAATTAATCCGCTTAATATATTCTGCTAAAACAGTAACTCCACGCTGTGCAGGACCATTCAAGTATGAATCCTTCAATAGAAATGTGTTCTTTTAGCTATGCCCTGCTGTGTCTCAACATCTACTATGATCACTGTTAATTCTGCAAATATTCACAGCTACATCGCTCTGTCACCACCCAGTCACCACATTGGCTGGAAGGTATGATTCTGTGATCATTACTATGACAGGCTATTGCTTGAATGACCTGTGGGACAGCTCTCTCAATTTTTGCCCAAGTACCCAGATGTTAGGGAGGGGGGATTTGCAGGGCTGCCTGTGTGTCTTATCCGTGTCCGAATATGATGCCTAGTTCAATGCCAGGTGTTGCTCCAAGTTTTAATCTTATTGTTTTTTCTGGTGTTTTGATAAAACTTAGCTGCTTGCTAGGCCATTGCAGAGGGGAGTTAAGAGTCAACCACATTGCTGTGGTTCTGCAGTCATATATAGGCCAAGGATTCTTAGAATATATGACATCATTCAACAGCTCATTACCAGATCATATAAAGAAAATGAAAAAGAAAAGCAGTGGCCAACCTGTTACGCTGATGGTTACATTCGGGGAGATCCACTTCCTGTAACGTATTTTGAGTTCACACCGATATGATGCCGCATCTGACTCTTTCACATTTTCTATGGTGTACTGAGATTCGTCAGTTTTTGCCATTAAATGTTTATCTCGATACCACAGGAAGAGAAAATCTTCACTCCATTTCCAGGAAGGCATCAAGCATTTCAGGACAATCCTGTCACCTGACAGTGCGGATGTTGGTTTCACTTCCAGAGTTAAAATCGAACCAGAAGCTGCAAAAAATGTGAAACATTTGAACGAAATACAAATTAAAATATGTTAAAGCACCCTTCTTCAAAAATAAAAAACATTGGCTTGAAAGTGCAGCTCAACTTCCAGACCAAACGGTATCAGCTCAGTAACTAAAAGTGATTATAAGACCTAAAAAGTCAAACCAACATTTGTTGCAGCAGAAAGTGACCCTTCTCTTTCTTCTCTTGAGCTTACACTGCTCATATTGCCCTTCAAGGTTTAATCAACAAAGTTCAATGTCGAGGATCGATTCAACAGCCAGGCAGATGCCCAGCCCTCTCTATATACACGCCCGGTATTTGTAAATGTTGTGGAATCAAGATATTAAAACCGTGGTCGATTTCACCTTTTCAGGTGCTTCCGGTATCAGTAAAAAATCCCATGGAACTTCTCCAAGACCATGAAGTTGTTCGAGTTTCCTGGAGTATTGCTCGTTCGTCCAGCAAGACCAAACAAATTAGCTGCTCATTGTACCATTACCTTTTGTGGAAACACAGGGCAATTCACTGCCTTCACGCCTCTGCTGTAACTTCAGCAGGTGTGTGGAAGGGAACACCGTTTATGCGTGTAAAGAGTTTTTGCACTGCACATCCAATAAAGTTGTGGCAGTGATCAAGGAGCCAGCCCTAGGATATCACCTGTCAATATGTGTCTACCATTGTTTATTAGCTAGGTAGTAGCATTCCTTGCTATTTGTAATAATTTGATTTCTGTGAGGCACAAGATAAGGCACTAAATGTACACTCCACTTCTCAGCATGCCTCGGGTCTGCAGATGCGCTTCCAACCAATCCCAATCCCAGGGGAGGGACGGGAGGATACACTTGAGCTACTTTTCACTTTTACCGCCAAGAGGCCAAAGGGCAGTAATGGCGCAACCCTTAATTTCAAACCACTCTCGATTAATTTAACACTGAATTAAATAGAAATGCGACTCCAAAGGAATCTAAAACGGGCAATTGATTGGACATCGCCTATTTATTTCATCCTGTGATGAAAGGTAAAGTTATCCCCACTCCGGTATAAATTCGCAATACACAATCGTGCCAAATGAGCGAATACGAAACAGCATGCGGTTTTATGATTTTTATGTTTGATTTATAACAGGGACTGAGAGAGTAGCGACCATTCTGTGCATCCACCAATGTTGGATTTTTCCCTCTGTGATGGGTCACCCTACAACCTAATCTACAGAGGATGAAGTAATGTTTAAACGGAGAAGCCATTTCATATCAGACCAGCGACACAACGCAGCCAGAAGGCGGCACAGCAATACTCAGATGTCTTTATTATTAATATAAAGTAGGTTGCAGATCACAGATTTTGAAGTTTGACATTTGGATATAAAACAGATACACAGACTTAAAGGAGATATTAACGGTGTTATTCACGTATCTGTTGTTTTAGAGAGCGGCTGTTCCATGCACAATAACCAGTTTAAGGTCTCTCTTGACATAAATAACAAATGATTGACCTAAGCACATGTAAGAATTTGGGATAGATTTAGACTTTGTGTGATATTTCAATTGAAGTTAACGTGATATAAAGGGAGGTGAAACTGGCTGCCGATTCGCTATGATACGTTTGATACTGCCGCACAAAATAAATGTCCACCTTCTGGTGTGTTAATATCTCCAATAGCAGCTTGTATTTTCAACTCTGAGGAAAGCGCGCGGTCCCCCTATGAGGAGGAGGGATGAAGATTCACTTCTCCCCCGCGGCCCAATTTTATCCCAGTATTGCAAGGGCAGCACGGTGGCATAGTGGTTAGCACTGTTGCCTCACAGCGCCAGAGACCCGGGTTCGAATCCGGCCTTGGGTGACTGTCTGTGTGGAGTTTGCACATTCTCCCCGTGTTTGTGTGGGTTTCCTCCGGGTGCTCTGGTTTCCTCCCTCAGTCCAAAGATGTGCGGGTTAGGTTGATTGGCTATGATAAATTGACCCTTAGTGTTAGGGGGATTAAATACGTGGGGTTACGGGGATAGGGTGGGATATGTGTCGGTGCAGGCTCGATGGGCCGAAATGGCCTCTATCTGCATTGTGGGGTTTCTGTGATATCCTGTACTACATTTGACTGTGAGGCCCCTTTGTAAGCGTCCCATTTCTCGCCTAAAACTGAGCTATGACCATAGGTGTCAAAGTTTACTAACCAATGGTGACTAGATCCAGGGGTTTACTCTGCACATATGAGGACCAAGACAACGGCACTGAACACTGGTAAGATGCTCCACTGCGACTATTTGCATATCTTTCAATGAACTGATATCGAAAAGCAATATAGGTCGCATCTTTATACCAATAAGCCGCTTTATTCTCGCCTCTGTATCGACACTGCAGGTAAAATGCCTTCCCTTCTTTCACAATTCCATTCCTCGGATAGCTAATGACTACTACTGGAACATGGGCTGTAAAAAGAAAATTACATTAATTTCGGATTAGAAATGTTAAAACTAATCTTTGCAACATCCACTATAGGGAATTTTTAGTCGCTATCCAAAGCACGCGCTACCTCTCAAGTGTCCATGGATGGATCTTTTGATTTTCAATCGGAGAAATCGACCTCACCACCCTGTAAACCGAGACCTTCTGCCTGCTTAAACTTTTCGAGCGTTGGGCGGCAGCAGTACCTGCCTATTCCTGGCATTAGTCCTCCATCACCATGCAAATCAGGCTTGTGTGATTTACATGGGACCCCACTTAGAAAGATAGAAACATCGAAAAAAAGGAGCAGGAGTAGGCCATTCAGCCCTTCGAGCCTGCTGCGAAATTCAATATGATCATAGCTGATCCTATATCTCAATACCATATTCCCGCTCTCTCCCAACACCCATACCCCTTGATGCCTTTTGTGTCTAGAAATCTATCTCATTCTTAAATATATTCAGTGACTTGGCCTCAACAGCGTTCTGTGGTAGAGAAGTCCACAGGTTCACCACCCTCTGAGTGAATAAATTTCTCCTCGTCTCAGTCCTAAATGTCTTACCCCGTATCCTGAGACTGTGACCTCTCGTTCTAGACACCCCAGCCAGAGGAAACATCCTCCCTGCATCCAGTCTCCGTAGCACTGTCAGAATTTTATACGTTTCAATGAGATCCCCTCTCATTCTTATAAACTCTAGTGAATACAGGCCTAGTCGACCAAATGTCTCCTCATACTTCAGTCCTGCCATCCCGGGAATCTGTTGATCCTTCGCTGCTCTCCCTCTATTTAAAGTATATCCTCCCTTAGGTAAGGAGACCAAAAACCGCACACAGTAATCCAGTTATGGTCTCACCAAGGACTTGTAGACCTGTAGTAAGACATCCTTGCTCCTGTACTCAAATCCACTTGCAATGAAGGGCAGCATACCCATTTGCCTCCCTTACTGCTTGCTGCACCTGAATTTATGCTTTCAGTGCTTGGTGTACACGGAAAACCAGGTCCATTTGGACATTAACATTTCACAATCTATCACCATTTAAATAATATTCTGCTTTCTGTTTTTCCAACCGGAGTAAATAATTTCATATTTATCCACGTTATACTGCATCTGCCATGTATTTGCCCAAACACTCAACTTGTCTAAATCGCCTTGAAGACTCTTTGCATGCTCCTCATAACACACAATCCCATTTGGTCTCGTTTCATCAGCAAATTTGGAAATATTACATTTGGTTCCCCCATCCAATTCATTGCAATATCTTGTGAATAGCTGGGGCCCAAGCACTGGTCCCTGCAGTACCCCACTAGTCAGCGCCTGCCACCCCGTATGGCATTGCAGAGCAGAACTGTTCGGAGTGTGCTCCATGCACTCTCCCACCAGTTTCACTAGCAAAACCATAGAAGAGACACAGAATAAGTACGGTTTCCATAAATTTCCACATCCTTACGAAATTACACTGCTTGTTACATTTCCGAGCTTGGTGTCTTCTGCAGAGTTAGCAATTGTGTCCTTGTATACCAAATTCCAGGTGATACATAATTATCAGACAGAACAGTGATCCTAATACAGACCTCTGTGCGACACAACTGAATTTTCCCTTTCAGTCATAAAAAGCGACACTTCACAACTACTTTTCTTTTTGTCTCAGAGAATGTTTATCTACGCTGTCACTGCCCCTTAATCACAGCGATCAAAATACGAATTTTGCTACCCAGTTTATTATATGGTATTTCATTAAGCATAATTTGAAGTCTATATACACAATATTTAACCGCACTAATTTCATTAGCATTCTCTGTTACTTCAGCAATGATTTGTCTATCTTTCCATTCATTTATTAACTGAATTATGATTACTCGCTGCCAATCCTCAGTTAGACGAACTAGCAGTTACCCAGACCAATGTATAGGTCACTGTATCTTTAAGATATTTTGGTAGACATTAAACTTGACGCTGAGGCTTAAAACAGGGTTTCCGATTGGCCGACTGTTACTGAAACCGCCCACATTACATTCACACTGAATCAAACAAAACGATGATCGAAGGTTTCACTGAAAGGTGGCAAATCCAGAACGTCAGTTTTACATTCGTGTGAACAGCTGACAATTACGCCATTGCTGGATTGCTGCTGTCCTATAGATACAAATTGGAAGCGTTCATTGCACAAACTGGATTATTATCAATAATGAACATTATTGTCGTCATACCTTGTGTGGTCGCCTGATGAGTAACTTGCACTGAAAGAGAGAAGACAATGTAAAATATGTTTCATTATCTGAGACCATCTTCAAGTTTGGCCTAAGCTGCTAAGCTGTAAGGCAGCTAAATAGAGGAAACACCCAGGGGGTGAAATTCGGCTTCGGCAGGGACATACAACAGGCGGTACCATATTTGCCGGCAGACTATATGTGCCGCCAGGTATTCAGTTCAGTTGAAGTAAATGTAAAATATTATTACATCGAATTATGCCAATTTGACCCTCTCACGAACAAAGGGAAATTGTTTTTTTTTTAAGATACTAATGGTCTGAGGCCTACCTGGAAAAGTTGCTGCCAGATGAAAGGAAACGGACAAAAATTGAAATGAGTCATTGTTCTGAGAGCCACTGATTGTTCAGTCATGGAGAAGGAAACATTACTTTAAAATTAGTGATAGTCCATTTGGGATGGAAATCAGGAATCGCCTTTTCACACAATATTGGGCCAGAACTTCGGGACCCCACGGGTGAGTACGGGCTGGGTACTCATGCGCAGGCCCAATGAATGTGCCAATTGCGTGCATGCACTGCGCATGCGTGGGAATCCGGAACTTCGTTCGCTTAAAGGAAGAGGTTCACAGGTCAAACGCATGTGCCGGACAGGCAGCGCATGTGCCTGGAAATTACGGGTTATTTTGCAGCTTTCTCCAGGAAGGTAAGTCTCCAGCAGTTGCATTTTTAAAAAGCAGTCGCAAAGCTTGCTTTTAACAAGGTAAGTAGTGAATTAAGTAAAATTTTAACATTCTTTAAACAGGTTTATTATTTTTAAATACTTTAAAGAATGGTAAGTTTATTTTTAGCGATGTTAGAAACTGTAATAAAATTATTCAAACATTTAAATGACTGTTTAAATTAGTTATTTTATGTAATGTATAGTTATTTTAAAAATGTGATTTAAAAAAAAAAAATTATTTGAAGTTTTATTTATGTTTTGGGGCTGAGTTGTATTGATAGTTTTGATGGCTCTCCCTGCTACCATTGGCTCTCCATGGCCCACGTAATCCCAGGGGATGCTTCGAACTAACTGCGCCCCTGGGATACACAAGCACTGCGTGCCGGTAGTTGGAGGAGGCCCAGGATCGGAATCCCAAGCGGGCTCACAGCTCAACGGCCGGCGTGCTAGGTAAGTGCAGATTGGAAGCTTGCAGCCGCGGGAAGCCTCCGACCTGAATTTCTGGGCCAATATGTAGTGAGAATTTCAGCTCTCTCCACAGAAATCGCTGTGGACTGTGGGTTAAATTGAATTTTCAAGATGCAAAGCGATAAATTTTAGTTAAAAATGAAAGAAATAGTTGCATTTATATAGCGTGTTTTTAGACCTCAGAACTTCCAAAGCGGTTTACAGCCACTGGAGCACTTTTGAAGAGTAGTCACTGTAGGAAATGTGGCAGCTAATTTTCACACAATGATGCTGATAATGACCAGATAATCTGTTTTTGTTAGGTTGATTGAGGGACAAATATTGGCCACAGTACCGGGGATAACACCCTCGACGGGGTCTCCCTTTAACGTCTCATTTGAAAGACGGCACCTCCGACAGTGCAGCACTCCATCAGCACTGCACTGGAGGTGGAGCCTAGAATTTTTGCTCAAATCTCTTTACTGCGACTGGAATCCACGAACCTTCTGACTCACAGGCGAGCATGCTCCACTGAGCCTCGGCTGACACTAGTTGAGTAAGGGTAACAATGGATATTGAGCAAAGGGGGTTAATTGGAGCTGAGCATCAACCATGATATAATTGAATGACAGAGCGTCCTCGAAGGGCTGAATGGCCTACTCCTGTTATTAAGTTCCTATCATCAGTTAACTCATCATTATCATCATCATCGTCACAAGCATTGCTGGATTGCAACTGATGCTCCTGAAGACAGTACATGGCCAAGCATTTGGAAACAGAAAACTTTTGTCGCGCCTCAGACCACAGGAATCACACTACTAAAGCAATGTCTGTTGCTGCAAACTTTGAAATTATAATTGCAAAAGGGTCAATGATCAATGCAGATGTCTCTGTATTTCATTGTTTAACATGTAGAACTTGGGGCTTTAGTCGAGCAAGGATTCAATCGGGTGAATGTTTCCAGTATTCAGTTTGGCCAATTATTTTCAGAAACATGGGGACCATTATAAGCACAAGAACAAAGACATTAAGAAAACATCATCACTAAAGATCTACCGCATTAAGCAGTGGAACAAGTTGTGGCTAACATGGTCCCACAACCAATGTCAAGTTATTAAAATAGATGAGGTTCTGGTAAATGAGTCAGTGGTACATTAAAGATGCAAACCCTTTTGTTCCTGTTTTCTGCTCTTGTGGTCCAGTGGTTAACAAGACAACTGAGCGCTGACATCAGCAGCCCACAGGAATGCAACCTCAATGACATGTGACCATAAAGAGTCACTTCTGTCTAAGTTCCAGTAAATTGCATCATACATTAATATTGAAGATCCACAATTATAAATTTCCCTGTGAAAAAATCTTTAATCCGTCAGTTTAGTTCAAGTAAAATCATAGTAAATGTTATCTCTTCAGCATTGTTAACTCTAGGTTAGGCAGCAGATATTAATCGTGCCTGAAATTCAAAGTGGTGCCCGGTTAAGACATTGCTGTATGTTGTTCTCCCTTACACCAGTAATTAAAAAGAAATCATAGTGATTACGCATAGGCGAGTTGAATAAAACTACTAATGTTCTCTCTCACTCTGCCTCGCTCTGTTGCTATCTGTGTGTCTCTGGCTCTGCCTCTCTCTCTTTCGCTCTCTCTCTCTCTCTGTGAATCTTCAGCCCACCGCCGCCCTAAATGTTTGACTTCTTTTTGTCTGTCTCTCGCTCTCTCTGTCTCTCCCTCGCCGATTCTCTCTCTATCTGTCACACTTTCCCGGTCTTCATATGTTTGCCTGTATATATCTCGGTCTCACTCTCTCTCTGACTTGCCTTATGTCAGTGGCACTGTCTGCATGTCACTCTCTGTTGCTCTCACTCTGTCTATTTGACTCTCTCTTTCTCTCTCATTGGCTATCTGTGTCACTGCATGTTGTTTCATTCTACCTGTGTCTCTCTCTGCGTCTGTACCTCTTTGTCTCTCCCTCGTGTTTTCTCTCTCTCTGCCTCTTTCGGTGCGTCTCTCTCTCTATGTCATCTGTGTTTATGTCTTGCTCTATCTCTTTGACTCTGTCGCTCTCGTTTGTCCATCTTCCTCTTTTATTCTGATTCATTGACAACCACTCTCTCTCTCCATTTGACTCTCTCTCTGACTCAGCCTCTCTCTGCATGTTTCAGTACCTGTGTGTGTGTGTGTGTGTTTGTTTGCAAGTTTCTCCCTCTCTATCTCTCTGTAAATCTATCTATCTCCCTGTCTCTCTATAGCAGATGGTAAACAAGAAGCCAGCCTGTGCCACACAAAATCATGAAGCAATGATATAGACCAAGGTTAACAGCTAGCCGCAGACACCAAGCATTGCAAAGCTCACCGCATTTATTAATAGCATTTAGTAAGAGTGAAATAACTGGGACAACGCTGACACTTGATATGGAGTTCATAAAAATGTTACTTCCTACTTATAAGCAAAACTACAAGAATTAGACATTTGAAAGCAGTTTCTGCAGGTGAGGCTAAATATTTGCTAATGTAATAAACAGTATGCTGTCTAGAAGCAATCTTAAGAGGGCTGCAACCTGTTATAGTAAAGTGGATATACTTAGATGAGCAGAAAGATCTTATTACCCTGACTTATCAAACTTAACATTGTTGCACTAAATTCAGATTAAAACTGAAACATAGAAATGACATTTCAACGCATTTTAAATAAATGTCTTACTTTCAGAAACTGTCAATATCAATTTTTGGGACGCTCCTTCTTACAGAATGAGCTTTATTAATCTGAAAATAGATCCGCGGTGAGTGACGCAGATTATCAAAGGCACTGGAAATATTTGAGATTCACTTACAGAAGATCAGAAGGCGACAGATGTGCTTCATTTCGAATGCGGGAGATCCGAGCAGCAGTCCCCCTCCCTCTGTGAAGACGCGCGCTTCGGATCAGCTGTTTTCAATTCTGTTCACCTGAAAAGTGAAATCATAAAATCACATTCAGCCGCTGACTCCGTTCGACTTCTTCAATACCAAATGCCCGCATGCGCAGATCCCGAGTCTGTACTTACGGGGAATGAGGAGACAGCGGCTGGATCGAGTTCCCCGGGAGCAGTCTGCAGCTGTGGAGCTCTGCCCATGCACCAGCCGACTGCACACTGAGATCAGCGTGTCTTCTGACCACATTGGAGAAAAGAAGAAGTTGAACTGGACATGATGACTGGTCCACCCTAATGCTGAAAAGTGAATTGAGCCCTGTCAGTTTAAAATAACTTATTATAAGAAGAGAGCAGTTGGAATACAGGCCGGAGAAATCTCTGGAAACTGTTATAAATATGATGTATTCTAACCGCCGCTTGTAATGTTTACACAGCGACTGGCCTGGTCTGTGGCCCCAAGCTGAAAGCACATTTTTTTTCACGGCCCAGGGAAGCGGTCACCCCAGCTATGTGTGTGTGTCCTGGCACAACAGTAGATTGGGAACAGAGGTTAAGAGCTGATCCCAGTGGGAACTGTGACCACTGAACGTGTTTCACTCTGGCAAATTTAACCATTAATTCCCTAAAGTTTAACCCAGTGTTTAACAAAGAGCTGATTCGAATCTCGGACTACTGAAACCTAAACACAGGCTTATCATATGTATCTTTTGGAGCTGTTCAATCTAGTCCCACTATCCGGCTCACTCGAAGTAAGCGTTAATGTTATTCTACCAGAACCAATAATCCAATTTTTTGCAACATTGCATTTTGATCAATTTAGCCATCTTACTGCAGACATACAAGGCAATGGAATATCTCACCCACTCAGTGCTGACTATGTGTTACAAAAATGTAACCATGCAAGTTGTTATTGCTGTGGTGTAACATTCTAATTACTGAGTATGAGTTGTATGAAACACTTAACCCTGTCAGTGTCACAATGGGCAGATGAATAAGCCTGTGACCATTCTCTGCAGGTAAATGAGTGAAACAATTGCACCCAAATACTAATTGTACCTACACTGTCCTACTGGTAGAGATCTATGATTAACTCCTTGATCGGTGTCTATATTCTACTACTGGTGCATGGCTATGGTTAATATGCATGCTGCCGATTGGTGCTGATCTATGTGTACTACCTATACTGTGCTACTGGTATTGGTTTATGATTAGTACTTTCAGTTCCCCCTATATACAGGACTGTGTAAAGTATGGCCACTGTCCTAATGGGACAGATCTGTTATTAGTAAATAAACTGCAAAATCGTTTAGATTCCTGTTTAGGACAAACACTATCCTACTGGTGTTGGTTTATGCTTAGTACTTATAATGACGTCTATCTACAGGACTATGATCAGTACCGACACAGCCCTAATGGTACAGGTCTGTTATCAATACATAAATTGCAAAATTGTATTGTTTCTTGATTAGGACCAACACTAGCCTACAGGTACTGGTCTACAGTTAGTACCTGCACTGTCATACTGGTGCAAACATTTTATCAGTATGTTTGGAAGCCTACTGGTACAGACCTGTGAAAATTACCCACAATATCCTCTTTGCACAAGAATGTTATTAGTACCTACATTGGCTTGCTGGCACAGGACTGCCATTACAAAATGAATTACTGGGACTGATACATACGCTACTGATACAGGTCCTGAACTTAGCAGAACAACTCCGTTCAGTCCATAAGGAAGACCCCGAGTTTCTGGACGCCTGTCACGTTAATTCGATGCTCCACTCTCACTCTGACCCCTCCGCCCTCGGCCTCTTACACTGTTCCAATGAAGCTCAACATAAGCTCGAGGAACAGAACCTCATCTTTCGATAGGCACTTTACAGCCTTCTGGACTCAACATCGAGTTCAACAATTTCAGACCATAAACTCGGCCCATATTTTTTACCATCTGTTTTCTCTCTCTCACAGAGCTGCTGTCGATCAGTCAGCCATTGCCATTTACACTTCATCTAGAGCCATCTTTTATTACATAACTTGTCCCATTATCATCTCATTTTGCCTTTCACCATCATCCCTTTTGTCTGTTAAGCTCTCCTGCACAGACCTTCCTTTTTGTTCTTTCCTCCCCTCCCCCTCTCCCTGCCTCTACACTTGCTTAAAAACCTGTTCCAACTCCAGCTTTTTCCAGTTCTGATGAAGGGTCATCAACCTGAAACTTTAACTTTGTTTCTCACTCCACAGATGTTGCCTGACCTGCTGAGTATTTATAGCATTTTCTCTGGTTATTCCTGAACTTAGATTATGCCGTACACTACCTGAACCAGTACCGATCAGCTTTGAGTTTGAAAAACATTTAGAGTCAAGCTTCTGATGCTGTTTCAAGACTTCATTATCTATTGCAATATTCAGATCGAAATTTTTAATAGATCATTCGTTGTAAATAATTCAGTTGGGCAACACAGCAGAAATATCAAAAACAAAGACTTATACCTTTTAATAATATCAAGAAATTTACAAATTGTAATGTTACAAGGAGCGATTAATTGATTGCAGTATTTTGGATTATTCTGAGTTGCTAATTGAAAATCAGGTTACAGCAATAAAAATAAGCTCAGTTGTTTACTTAACAATGCAACTTATTAATTGGATGTCCGAAACGTGCTAATGAAAAGGAGAACTCTGAATACCGGTATCAAAGTGAAGCTGGTAACCAACACATTCGGTAATTACAGACAATCCTCCCACACCAGACTGCCAGTCATCAATAACTCTCCACTGATTACAATCACATATATAGACTTCCTTGATATATGTGTGTGTGGATTGACAATGCTGCCTGGTATAGAATATTTTATTCACCAATAAAAGGACTGCTTTGCACACATGTAAGGCCACGTGCAATATAGCCTAGTGATTTACGTTTACAGCATATCTCTAATCCAGCAGTATATTACCTTGTCTCAGAGTGTGCAAATCTCTTGGTGTGATTTTACATTACCCGATCAATATCGCTCACATAGTCACTTCCCCACACTATTAATCCTTTTCCCCAGGTGATTTAAAATTATTTGATTCCCTCAACACATCTCCTGCTCATATAGCCTATGAATGAAATAATATATCCAATCCGTCAGTTATCAAATCCTCCAATGGATGCTCGCTGATCAGAAGATCTAGCGTAAAATAGATGGAATACTCCGCCAACTCTGTCCACGCCAATCCGCATTGCAACTGACCAAGCTGTTAGCTCCATTATTTGGTCCAACATAAGGATTAGTGCATCTCTTTGCAACAGTCTGTCGATGAGAAATGACAGAAAATCATAGATTCTAGATGGGATGGAGATTTTTAATATAATGCTAGGATCCCATTTGTTGAGTATTTGTTTCAACAGTCTATTCTCAATAAATCATATCTCCTTGGAGTCAGTCTGTTTGACCGTAGGTTACATTAACTATTCCCAAGTGTTTAGTTGATCATTACAATATTCAATTTTATCTACGTCATGAACAGTGTCTTCATTCCGTATTTGTTGGTTACATATCTGCTCTGAACCCAGTGTCCAACGACAATCAGTGACACCCTCTCCAAGAATCTGAAGATTGACATTACCTGCAAATTGTAGTTTTTTTGGCTTGTCAAATCATTATTTTCGAAGTGATAAGAGGTTTGTCACAGACTACCAACAATCCCCAATGGTGGTCAGCCCCACGTTAGTTTCTGCATCAAAACAGTGACCATCAGCCTTTCTGCCAACCTTACCACAGTCGCAGCCAATCTTCCTGCAGTCATTGAACGTCCCACTGAGTTTGGTTAATGCACCAACATTGTCCCTTCCTGCTGTTTCTCTATTAATTCCTGCTCTCATTCTGGCATCAACCCTGCTCCTTGCTAGTTCTCAAATTATACGTCCTTTGTCTGAGTTTTTGAAAGTTTTGAAAGGCTCATTCCCATCCAAAAGGCAAGTTGTTCAAATTATCTCCCAGTTAAGTGGATAAGTCTACAACTATATCCCTGATCAGACTGGCTGTGAATCATTACTTCAGCTACTCTCCTAAACATTACTAGAACATCAGTTAATTAGCAACTGTCTCAATAGTCATATTTACTTTGTTTACCCAGTTTCGCTATTCTGTATTAAAAGTAACATGTTAAGTAATGTTTTAGGAACCAAAGGACGATTAGCTATGTACCTTTGAGTCGATTAAGTGTAGAATTTAATAGCATTGGTCCACACTGTAAACTACAGTCTATTAGCGAATCATCAGTACACCTTTTCATGAAATCACAAAATACTGTCCTCACGAGGCTTTCCTCAAATCACTCAAAATTCCACGTGTCAAGCTCCAATATTGACTGCCTCAGTCTGTGGGGAAACTATTATACTGTGAATTAGTAACAGCAAACGTATTCAGTCTGTGAGCAGCTATTAAAAATGACCAAGGTTCTTTCTATTCACAATTCATTAGTGCTGCCTGCACTTAGGTTGTCATCCATCTATCATTATCAGTAAATTACGTGACCATATCTGATATGCTTTAAGTCAGGTACCGTACCTGGAGTAACTGTGGCAGCCTTATCATCTACAATAAAAGATGCCCTTCCCATCACTTTAAGTGAGCCAAGGCACGGGTGTTACATGACAGTTCACAACCCAATTGCATCACATGTTGTATCTTGTTCAATATCTCCAATACGGCAACTCCCAATATGCTTTGTTTTTGCAATCCTCACACTTCTACAACCTTTCAACCATTGACACGTACATATAGTACTTTTTTCAAAAACAAGCATTTCCTCTCATTCGTGTTTAGCCTCTTTCGATAACCAATTGATAATCTACTTAGTTCTCTTATAATTAGAAGCTACATGTCCTCTTATAATTAGAAGATTCATGTTTCGGATCAGTGACAATATTCCCTTCCTAACACATTGGTTCCACCTGCCATTGGGAAGCAGAATTGGCTAAGTATTTCATTCTTCTGTCAGTAACAGGGAACGTGAACTGTCTTCAAACGGGTTACTTTTACACTGCTGATGACGTATGTTGCAATTGGAAGGCCAATGAGTTTTACATTTGGAAGAGCCCACTTTGGTCCAAATCAGCTAATCAGTATTCTCCGAATTCCACATGAAATGTTCAGACATTTAGACACTGAATGAAGGAGTCCAGCAGAGAAATATTCCACTTACAATTAAACATTCAGCTGTCAAAAGGCAGCACAAAGGTTACATTCATCCAATCGGTTCTTACCTGAAACTAACGTTGCCCAAACCCAACTGATCAGGGGCTGAAATGATACACTCAAGTTAAAATCAGCCAATCAGTGTGCTCCGACGTCAATATGTTATATTCAAGGAAACACGACACTGAAAGTAATTATCCAGCAGATAATTATTCACGTAAGAAATATCCAGTAAGCTTCAGAAAGAATCAGGCTTATACATTAAACTATCCAGACCCTAATCAAATTGGCCAGCAGCTGAAAAGATACCCCCAAGTTAAAAGGTTCACCCAAATTATATGCAGCTAATTCGTAACAATACGAAAATTCCAGGCGAAATCAGTCAATCAGTCCCAAATCATCTGGGAGCTAAGTAGTTAATTATATGTTGTTACAAGGGAAATGTCCAAGTGATGGAAACTCGTTTAGGTCCAAATGAAAATATTCCGGTGACAGTCAGGAAGCCAGTGTATCAAAGGTTTCAATAGATCATTGGCCTTGCGGCATCTACATCCGGAAACAGAAGCTGAAGTTATTCGAGATGAGCGCCTTATTCTCTGTGATGAGGAATCAACAGCTGTATACAACAGAGAGAAGGAATCATGGCCTAGAAATTGGTCCCAGACGGTGGCGAAAAACGGGCGGTAATGGATCGGCCGCCCATTATACACAGCGCCGGATATTCGGTTCGATTGTCTGCAATACACCTGCATATCACGGGCGACCAATCTGATATCACCCACTTTGCGCCACCGCCCGAGATGTATTTCTAGCCCACCCGGTGAAGAAATATCTCCTGATGTTTTTGGAGATTACTGTAGACTCCGAGCAGCTGCATTGTTCTCCAGCTCCAGGCCCTCCTGTTCCCTTCCAATTGTAGATGGTTAAAGGCGACATTCGCCAGGTAATCGTCAGAAGCTTCAGAGGTTCTCTGAAAAGAAATTGACATTCCATCAATAAAATAATCTCAATGATATTGCACATTTTAATGACCTTTCTGTTACGCGGTCGATAAAGTCTCACACGGAAATAATTGTCAGAACAAATATAAAGTGTAACGAAGTGACTTCAACCGACAGGAATAACAGTTTTGTTTCGGTCAGTCGAGAGGTGGTGAAGCAGTAAAACCATCTCAGCTCTTGCGAGTTTCCAAGTAAAATAACATAAACAACTGCATAATTGAACTTTCTGTTTTCTCGATGTAATGCAAACTTTCACGCTTTAGAGATCAATCAGACTTACCTAAGTTTAGCAAGCAACAGGTGTGCATAAGATACTGCTGTAACTTTAGCGATTAGAGGCAGATATTATAGATTATAGATTATAGATTAGGGATAGAAATGGAGATGGAGACAATGATAGTGATAGAGATAGAGATAGATACAGATCGATATATCAGTTGACATAGATATAGAAAGGGGCAAAGGCAGAGACATGATTAACATGGATAGAAAAATGGAGATCCGATAGAGATCGACTTGAGGTACAGATAGAGACACTTGATAAATGGTGTGCATAATTAAACACGAGGATATAGATATATATAGAGAGAGACTGGGACGGACATACAGATAGCAGAGATCGTGATAGAGGTATAAATGGTTAGAGATAGAGGAAGAGGGAGAGATAAATGTAAATAAAGAGTTAGACAGTGGTATATAGCTAGAGAGATAGAGAAGAAATTATATAGAGATTGAGTGAGTGATGCGTCTAGAATCAGAGAATGTGATATACTTAGAGATTCAAATAGGAGAGATAGAGTTAGAGGTAGATACAGAAATATTGTAGAGCAAGAGGCAGACATTGAGATTGAGATAGATGTAGATCTAGAGATAGACATGGAGGTGGAGCTAAAACACAAGAAAGTCTTGCATTTATGTAGCGTCTTTCATGACCACCGTACGTCTCAAATTGCAGCCAATGAAGTACCTTTGAAGTGCAGTCACTGTTGTAATATAGGAAAAATTGAAGCCAATCTGTGTACCGCAAGCACCCACAAGCAGCAATGTGATAATGGACAGATAATCCGTTCTTGATATGTTGATTGAGGGATAAATATTAGACAGAACACCAGGAATAACTCCCCTGATCTTCTTCAAAATAGTGCCATGGGATCTTTTATGCAGATCTGAGAGAGCAGACGGGGCCTCGGTTTATTTTCTTATCCGAAAGATGGCACCTCTGACAGGGCAGCAGTCCCTCAGCACTGCACTGCAGTCTAAGCCTAGATTTTTGTGCTCAAGTCTCTGGAGTGGTAGAGGGAGATAAAGATATCAATCACCATTGATAGTGAGAGGCAAAGAGGCAGAGAGAGGATTGAGATGGAAATAAAGTTGGGGATACTGATAGAGAATGAACTGGAGACAGCGACGTTGATAGACATTAATGAATGCATAATGATACAAATATAGTTTTACTTATATATATATTTCGAGACAGAAACTTTGATAGAATTAGAGATGTGGAGATAGAGATAGAAATAGATGTAGATAGATACATAGAGATATATATGGATAGAGATATAGATACTCATAGAAACAGAGAAGATAGGAGCAGGAGTATGCCATTCGGCCCCTCGAGCCTGCTCCATGATTCAATGTGATCATGGCGGATCATTCAAATTCAGTACCCAGTCCCTGCTTTCTCCCCTTTTCCCTAGATTCCATTAGCCTTAAGAAATATATCCAACTCATTCTTGAATATATTTAATGAATTGGCCTCTACTGCCTTCCGCGGTAGAGAATTCCAAAGGTTCACCACTCTCTGGGTGAAGAAATTCCTCCTCATTTCTGTCCTAAATGGCTTACCCCTTATCCTTCGACTGTGACCCCTGGTTCTGGACTCCTCGACCATCGGGAACATCCTTCCTGCATCTAATCCGTCCAGTTCTGTCAGAATTCTATAAGTTTCAATGAGATCCCCTCTCAGTCTTCTAAACTCCAGTGAGTATAAGACCAATCGGCCCAACATCTCCTCATACGTCATTCCTGCCATCCCAGGTATCAGCCTGGTGAATCTTCGCTGAAATCCTTCAATGGCAAGGACATCCTTCCTCAGATAAGGCGACCAAAACTGCACACAATACACAAGATGTGGTCTCACCAAGGCCATGTACATCTGCAGCAAGACGCTACGAAGGCCAACATACCACTTGCCTTCTTAACCGCCTGCTGCACCTTCATGCTTACCTTCAGCGACTGGTTCACAACGAAACCCAGGTCTCGTTGCACGTCCCCTCCTCCCAATCTATTGCCATTCAGATAATAATCTGCCTTCCTGTTTTTGACACCAAACTGGAGAAACTCGCATTTATCCACGTTATATTGCATCTACCATGATTCTGCCCAATCACCCAACCTGTCGAAGTGATCCTGGAGTTTCTCAGCATCCTCCTCACAGCACACGCGCCCACCCAGATTTGTGTTATCTGCAAACTTGGAGAAATTACATCCAGTTCCCTCGTCTAGATCATTAATTGTGAATAGCTGTGGTCCTAGGACCGATCCCTGCGGTACCCCACTAGTCACTGCCTGCCACTCGGAAAAATATCCGTTTATTCCAACTCTTTGCTTTCTGTTTGCCAACCAGTTCCCTATCCAAGTCAATACCTGTCCCTCAATCCCATGTGCCTTAATTTAAACGCTAATCTCTTATGAGAGCGACTGGAATATACATAGTGATAGTGAAAGGGGAAATAGAGACAGATTTGGATCTAGAGCTCGATCTAGAGCTAAAGATGCATAAATAGAGCTAGACACAGAATTGGGGATAGTGATAAACATGGAGCTCGAGATAGACGGAGACATAGAGACCAGACATAGACATAGACAGAGACATTGAGGCATAGTTAGAGATATAGATACTTAATATCCAGGCAGTGAAGCAGAAAATCTAATGCTTGATTGTGCTGAGTGTATGTGGATAAAGAATTCTAATTTCTATGCGACTTTTCCTAATGTCTCGTTAAAACTTCGGTAAAATCTCGGTGGTAACCTCACAGAAAGAATCATCTCTCTGGAGCTTATGCTGAACTTCGGCTGAAGTGAAAACCGTAATGGAGAGATCTCCCAATGGACAAGTTACTCCGAACAATCAACGATTCATCGCATGCATTTCAGGTTGAGCTTACCAGTGATCTGGGCTGATCCTACACCAGTATACTTGGAATTGTCCGCAGATTTCACTTCAGTCCAGGGTCGTGCTCTATTTCCAGATGCCTCCTTTAGTGCAAACCTGCTCTCAGAGATTGAAGTTTAACAGTAATCACCAATAACGGAAATATCACTTCCAATTAGGATGAAATACTAGACTTATTGTCAAAGCTCAGCATACAGTTTACAAGAGACATCTTTCAAATTGCAAGGCCGCATCAATTTGACAAGTTGAAGAAGCTCAAGGTAGACAGGTGCCCAAGCTCTGGCACTTTCGTCCCAAGAGATCTGAAGCTGTTGGTCTGGATATTATGATCCCTAACGGTGGGTACGCGCTGTGTAAACACCCGTAGGGACAGCGGAAATGCTGGTTTCAGGCATGCACTGAAAACCGGCATTTCCAATCTGTCAAGAATGTTCTTAACAGATCCTCCAGCTGCCCGGGAGAAGGGCCTCTGCGGGCGGATAGTTCCGCTTTTTGGAGACCCTCCACCTGCAGAAAACCTGTGGCAGGTCTGCTTTTACAAGGAAAAGAGTTCAAAGTTATTTAAAAAAATGTAAACATTTTCACTGATTTATCATTTAAAAATACTTTTATAAAGCTGTTTATTTTTAGCAGTGTAAAAAACATTTTTCAGTAAATAAAATTTTTGTTTAAAGTACTTAATTTATTGTAATTTCAAGTCATTTTAAAATTGTAATAAATATGTATTTAAACTTTTACTATGTTTTTGGGGTGATCTCCATTCATATATTTGACAGGTCTTCCTGTCAAGTGTATGAAGGGAGATTCCCTTCTTTGCTTGGCTCCCCATGGTCCAAGTGATCCCTGGGACTCTGTGAACTACCTGCGCCACTGGGTTCCGTGGGCCCTGTGCATTTGGCATTTCATGAGGCCCAGGAGCAGAAGCGTGTGCGTCCCCGGAGTCCTCAGGTTAGGGCAGAGATTTTTCCAGATCGACGACCTCCGCCCACGGGAGGCCTGCAAATGGAAAATATGGGACATTGTCTCAGTAGATCCTGAATGACCTCACTCATACTGACAAGAGGTCACTAAACTTGGCTCACGGGGGTAGAAATTGATCCATTATGACAGCGCAAAATAGGCGATAGCGAATTGGCTGCCCTCCCGATCTGACTGCAATGGAACTGCAAATCAGGCTCTGCATGTAACGGGGGCTGATCCGATCAGATACCGCCCATTTTGCGCGATCGCCCAGGTCAAATTTGTAGTTGACAGCATATTATTGAATTCCACTGAAATCAAAGGAATCAAAAATAAGGCACTTTCTATAACAGGTGTTTGATTCATAATGCCAGGCTTAATCTCAATGTAATTTAAAAATCTACCCCACAGAGTTTTACCTCTTAGAAGCATTAACCGCATTTACTTCAGCTATAAAGAGACTCAGAATTTTCATCAATATAATTACACCTGATTACTGTAAAAAAATAAATGCTCGGACTTACCCACGCGGTTGTGAAATTCTTGAGGAATTGTCTGGATAAAATAGCAAGAGACCTAATTCAGCAAGTTGTACAGTAAATATTGTTGGGTTTGCTTAATCGCAAACATTTTCATTCATCTGAATCGTAAACATTTGCAAACACTTGCACTTGAATGAATTATTAATATAGCAACAATAAATAAGGAGGTCTTTATGATATTACCAAAATGGCATTACAAATCCCTGGGGCGACTTTGCCTCCTTCACACTAACCACGAGTGATACTGCCCCTTATATTTCTGCCCCTCGCCCAGATGCATCTCGATTCTGAACAGCACAAAGGGGAAATAATGCCTTAAGCGACAGAGTTCACCCCAAAATTAAGCTCCTGCCTGTTTTGATCTCAACTGAATACAGAAGACAATGAATCCCTTCCCGTGATTATACAGCTAATCACCTGCCTGTACAACATTACTCACCTTGTTTCTTGTTGGGAAGGTTGACAAAAACCAGTGCAATCAGGGCAGCGACAAGAAAAAGTGTAAGAACTGAGGCTCTGATCGCGGTTTTGTGAATCTGCACTGGAATCAAATAAACATACCCATGAATAACATAATACTGTTTCTATCAATACAGATTCAACCTCTCAACATATGCAGCAATAAAGTTACATGTTACACATGCACAGAACTGACTCCCTTCATCCCCGCCTCTGCATATTCATACTGAAACTCTCATCCACGGCGTTGCCATCTCTCCGTTTGACTTTAACAATCCCTTCCTATCTGGACTGGTAACGGCTCCCTCTTCAAACTCCAAATGATCCAAACGTTCCTGTTTTGCACTAAATCTTACTCACCTACTGTACCCATATAGCTCTCCATCCGCCAATGTAACAAACTTCAATTCATGTTCCTCGTGTTCATCCTATTTCTGAAAATACCCCTCCAAATTTAACTAATACCACTGATTATCAGTTAGTTATCCTCAGTGGACATTGTAGTGTAATTCAATAATGAAGCAGTCCATGCCCGCATGCATCAAGACCTGGATGAATTCAGGCTTGAGGTGATAAGTGGCAGGTAACATTCGCACCACACAAGGGGACCATCCTACTCTCTTTGACTTGCTCCTGCTTTGTACTGACTGCTAGTCAAAAAGAGAATTTCTGCACTGTCTTAGTGTGCTTATCGAATTAGCTGGCTCTGCAATTTAAACAGGAGGCGGCCATTTGACCCTTTTTTTCTCTGCCAGTTACTTGCTGATGGAACTCAAAAACGAATTCCTTTGGCTTACCCTCACTCAGAGCCATATATTTTCCTTCGGTCACGTGAAGAAGAGAGTGCTTGAAGATCAGGACCTCAAAACCAGCACCAACCTCATGGTCTACAGAGCAGTAATGATACCCACCCTCCTGTATGCTTCAGAGACATGGGCCATGTACAGCAGGCACCTCAAAGCAGCTGAGAGGTACCAGCAACACAGACTCCGCAAGATCCTGCAAATCCATTGGCAGGATAGGTGCACCAACGTCAGTGTTCTCGCTCAGGCCAACATCCCCAGCATCGAAGCTTTGACCACGCTCGATCAGCTTCGATGGATGGGTCACATTGTCCACATGCCCGATACGAGACACCCAAATCAAGTGCTCTACCCGGAGCTCTGGCACGGCAAGAGAGCCCCAGGTGAGCAGAGGAAACGCTTTAAGGAAACCTTCAAAGCCTGCTTGAAAAAGTGCAACATCCCCACCGACACCTGGGAGTCCCTGGCCCAAGACCAGAGCACAAAGTGGAGGAGAAGCATACGGGAAGGCGCCAAACACCTCGAGTCTCTTTGCCGGAAGTAAGCGGAAGCCAAGCTCAAACAGCGGAAGGAGCGCACGTGAAACCAAGCAGCCCACCCGACCGCCCCTTCAACCACTGTCTGACCCACCTTTGACAGAGACTGTAGGCCCCGCATGGGACTGATCAGTCACCTGATAATTAATTTAGTTGTGAAAGCACGTCATCCTCTTTTCCGATGGACTGCCTAAGAAGAAGATATTTTCGAATTTATTCTTTACGATCACTCTCTCCACCACTACTACTTCTGGCAAATCTTTCCATACCCCTGCAATCGTCTAAATAAGGAACGTTCTTCTAACCTCTATACTCCCGCTATTAGTGAAAAATTTACTTTCTTGTGCCCTCCATACTGACTTCCCAGCCAGATCAATTAGCCTTTCACTATTTACCCACATTTAACGTGCAAAATTATCTTTAATAAATTAACCCTCAATCTTGTTTACGCCACTAGAGTTAGTCACAGTAGCTCAAGAATCTCCTGATAAGTAACGTTTTCCATCCCTACAGTCATCCTGGTCGATCAACGCTGTGGCGATATAGAGCCTCCTAGTTTGCCAAGATGGGAACTTCAGCTGAAATGACACTTCATCCGGCGTTTAGCGAAATACGCCATCTTGGTAAAGGACCTGAAGCTTGCACGAGGAATGACGGACCAGAGGGCCCTGAAGGGGCTGATTGCCAGTCAAATTGCATGCCAGCGCGCCTTGAGGAGGCTGAACGGCAGGTGGTGGCTATCGGTTGACCGACCGCCCTCTCCTAACAGTGACCAGCTGATTGGAGGTAAACAATTCATTGCAGAGGTTTCCGAGCGCTACTTAAACATTATCGGGGCAGAAAATCATCTAGGGCGGTGTGGCAAAATGGGCGGTAGTGGACCAGCCGCCCATTCGACATAGCGCCTGGTATTCTGTTCCATTGACTGCAGTGGACTGCACTGTAATGGAGAAACTCCCTGTTGGTGACTGCCGTGTTGCCACAGAGATGTTGGCCACGATAGAACAGCTAATTTATGGGCGGCGTGTCACTTTGGGACTTGAAAATTAATGGCATCCTGTCTCCAATAGCAACAATACAAGTGTTCAATCCGGGAATGCAAGATGGGCAGCTCACTGGGACTGGGATAAGACAATTTTATGAATAAGTACATTTCAAGCGATACAACCAACAACAACAAAAACACAGTGACTTAAATGCAGTAACTTCCCGAGTGGTGGAGGTGAAGATTGCAGATTAATATCTGAGCGGCAATAGATTGGGAGAAGGGGAAGTGCAATGAGACCTGGGTGTACTTGTGCACCAGTCACTGAAGGTAAGCATGCAGGTGCAGCAGGCGGTAAGAAGGCAAATGGTATGCTGGCATTCGTAGCGAGAGTGTTTGAGTACAGGAACAAGGATGACTTGCTGCAGTTGTACAGGGCCTTGGTGAGACCACATCTTGAGTATTGTGTGCAGTTTTGGTCGCCTTATCTGAGGAAGGATATTCTTGCCATGGAAAGTGTACAACGAAGATTCACCAGGCTGATACCTGGGATGGCAGGGATGACGTATGAGGAGAGATTTGGATGATTGAGCTTGTACTCACTGGAGTTTAGAAGAATGAGAGGGGAAATCATTGAAACTTATAAAATTCTGACAGGACTGGACAGACTAGATGCAGGAATGATGTTCCCGATCGTCGGGGAGTCCAGAACCAGGGGTCACATTCTATGGATAAGGGGCAGGCCATTTAGGACTGAAATGAGAAGAATTTCTTCACCCAGCGAGTGGTGAACATGTGGAATTCTCTACCAGAGAATGCAGTAGAGGCCAATACATTAAATATATTCAAGAAGGAGTTGGATATATTTCTTAAGGCTAAAGGGATCAAGGGGTATGGGGAGAAAGCAGCGAACGGGTATTGTATTTGGATGATCAGCCATGATTGCATTGAATGGCGGAGCAGGCTCGAGGGGCTGAATGGCCTAATCCTGCTCCTATCTTCTCTGTTTCTAGGCCCCTTGCATGTACAAAGTGACTAATTTGAAAACATACATAAGGACAGTAATAAATCAATGGCCTATAAATTCAGCTCAAGCAGGTTCACAACTGCAGTGGAAATGACTAACTGGCGCTGCATATAGAAATTATTTGTTGTTCAAATTTACAGCACAGAAGGAGGCCATTTCGGCCCATCATGTCCGTGCCGGCCCACAAAGAGCTATCCAACCTAATCCCACTTTCCAGCTCTTGGTCAGTCACCTTGTAGTTTATGGCACTTCAAGTGCATATCGAAGTTCTTTTTAAATATGGTGTGGGTTTCTGCCTCTACCACCATTTATAGGCAGTGTGTTCAAGAATCGCACCACCATCTGGGTGAAGAAATTTCTCCTCGAATCTCCTCGAAACCTCCTACCAATTTCTTTAAATCTATGCCCCATGGTTGCTGACACTGATGCTAAGGGAAATAGAATCTTCCTCTCCACTCTATCTAGGACCCTCATAATTTTATACATACAATAAGGTTTCCCATCAGTCGCCTCTGTTCCAGCGAAGACAACCCCAGCCTATCTAATCTTTCGTCATTGCTATAATTCTACAGCCCAGGCAACATCCTCGTAAATCTCTCCTGCACCCTCCCTAGTGCAATCACATCCTTCCTGCAATGTGATGACAAAGACTGCACACAGTACTGGAGCTCTGGCCGAACCAGTTTTTGATACAGATCAAGCATAACCTCCCTGCTCTTGTATTTTATGCCTCGGTTAATAAAGGCAAATATTCTGCATGCCTTCTAAACCACCAGCCAAACCGTTACAGCAGGTTTAGTGGCACCACCCAAAAGAATTTCCACTGTGATCACCCTTTTCCTGATCCCTTGCTGCTGTTGATTTGAAGAGGATTTTGAATCCCATGGGAGACTTCCTGGAACACTTTGTAAATAATTCAACAACACTCTATCAACATTTATTCAGAAATTCTGTGAAGGCTTAATCGAAAACGAGTAAGTTGCCTGTTCGACTACATTATTGCACTCCCTATCGGAGTCACCAAGAGTAAGGGAGTGCTTGCGCATCGGCATCTTGCAATGGGTCCACCTTAGCTTGAAGGAGGAATGGGATGAGGGCAAGATGCGGGCAGGGCATCATCAGCTGTTGCAGGAGTGAGGGATAGGGGGGACAGGAGGGAGAGATGGACACCTTCCCCCAGTGGGTACAGGACATCCCTCCTTCTCAGGTCCTCCTCCACCAGGACCGGCAGAGTGCCGCATCCATGATCCCATGCGCTCTTCACTCAGTCCCTGAGCCATCCGGAAACTTGCCTCTGTGTTTCAGCTAGCACATTGCTCACCTTCAGTGGAAGTGCGTGAGTGGAGCCAAATATAATGCTCAGAGAAAATTGCATCTAATTCGTGCTTGAGTGCTAAACCAGGAGACGTCTGTTTCATCATCTACAAATTATGCTAATCAACAACTAGGACCAAATATATGAACATAGGAAATAGGAGCAGGAGTAGGCCATTTGGACATTCAAGCCTGAACCGCCATTCAATGAAATCCTGGCTGACATTCTACCTCATCTCCGCTTCCCTGAACTATTCCCATATCCCTTGATGCCCTTATTATTCAAAAATCTATCCGTCTCTGTCTTGAATATACTAAACAAGTGAGCCTCCACAGCCCTCTGGGGTAATGAATTACAAAGATTCACCACCGTCTGTGTGAAGAAGTTTTGCCTCATCTCAGTCCTAAATGACCGATAGCATATTCTGAGACAGTGACCCTTATTTCTAGACACCCCAGCCAGGAGATACATCCTCACTGCATCTACCCTGTAAAGTCCTGTAAGAATGTTGTATGTTTCTGTGAGATCAGCTCTCATTCTTCTAAACGATAACTCTGTTTCTCTCTCCTCAGATGCTGCCTGACCTGCTGAGTGTTTCTATCACTGAAATCAATTTATTTTCTGTCGTCCAGCTGGGTGGGACTGCACTCGCCTGGTTCCATTCTTATCTCTCTAACCGTAGCCAGAGCATCACCTGAAACACCTTCTGTTCCTTCTCCGGCATCACTTCCTCTGGTGTCCCCCAAGGATCTATCCTTTGCTCCCTCCTATTTCTCATCCACATATTACCACTTGGCGACATCATCCAGAAGCATAGCGCCATTTTCCACGTGTATGCTGAAGACACCCAGTTTTATCTCACCACCACATATCCCGATCCCTCCACGGTCTCTAAATTGTCAGACTGCTTGTCCGACATAAAATTCTGGATGAGCAGAAATTTTCTCCAAAATATATATGGAAGACCGAAGCCATTGTTATTGGTCCCTGCCAAAAACTTCAGTTCCCTAGCAAATGACCTCATCCCTCTCCCTAACATTTGTCTGAGGCGGAACCACACTGTTTGCAACCTTGGTGCCATATTTGACCCTGAAATGAGCTTCCGACCACATATCCGCAGCATAACAAAGACGGCCTATTTCCACCTCTGTAAAATCGCCCGTCTCCACTCTTGCCTCAGGTCATTCGCTGTTGAAACTCTCATCCATGCCTTTTTTACTTCTGGAGTTGACTATTCCAAAGCACCCAATCTACCGTTCGCCCATCACCCCTGTGCTCGCTGACCTTCATTGGCTGCCGGTTAATCAGTGCCTCGACTTCAAAATTATCATCCTTGTTTTCAAATCACTCCATGGCCTTGCCCCTCCCTGTCAATACAATCTCCTTCAGCCCTACAGCCCCCCGAGATATATGAACTCCTCTAATTCTGTCCTGTTGAGCACCCCTGATTATAATCGCTCAACCATTAGTGGCCGTGCCGTCTGTTGCTTAGACACTAAGCTCTGGAATTCCCTGCTGAAACCTCTCTGCCTCGCTAGCTGGCCTTCCTCCTTTAAGATGCTCCTTAAAACCTGCCTCTTTTACCAAGCTATTGGAAACGTGCCCTAATTTCTCCTTATGTGGCTCGATGTCAATTTTTTTTTGTAATATAATACTTCTGTGTAGCGTCCTGGGGCGTTTTACTACGTTAGAGGTGCTATATAAATACAAGCTGTAGTTGTTGTTAAATAAACAAAAAAAATAACTTGCACGTACACAGTGCCTTGAATGTCGTAAAACGTCCCGAGCACTGAAGGTGAAGATTACCCATTATATTTTAGACATTCGTTTTAAGCAGTAGAAGAAATAAATTGAAACAGAAAAATACTGACTTGGAAACAGGCATAAGGACAACCATATTCTGAGAATGTGACCCCTGGTTCTGGACTCCCCAGCAAGGGGAAACATCCTCCCTGCATCTACCCTCAGAACATCAGGATGTAGAATCGGTTTGGCTGGAGACAAAAATTGTTGGCGTATTCTACAGGCCCCCGAACAGTAGCAGTACTGTTGGACAGAGTATATATCAACAAATAATGGATGCTTGTAAAAAAGATACGGTAACAATCATGGGTGATTTTTATCTCCATATTGATTGGACTCATCAAATTGGGCATGGTAGCCTTGAGGAGGAGTTCATAGAGTGTATCCAGGAACCATTCCTAGAACAGTGTCTAATGGAAGCAACCAGGGAGCAGGCTATCTTGGATCTGGTAGTAGGTAATGGGTCAGAATTAATAAATGATCTCATAGTAAAGCATATTCCAGGAAAGAGTGATCGTAGCATAGCTGAATGTCAAATTCAGTTGGAGGGTGAGAAAATTGCATCTCAAACCAGTGTCTTGATCTTAGCAAAGGCAATTACAATGGCATGAGGGCAGAACTGGCTAAAGTGGACTGGAAAAAATAAAGTACAGAGTAAGAGAGTTGAAATGCAGTGGCAGACATTTGAAGAGATATTACATAAGTCCCAACAAAAATATATTCGAATGAGGAAGTATGATTTTAAGAGAAGGGAGCATTCTCCGTGGTCAACTAAGGAAGTAAAGGATGGTATCAAATTGAAAACGAAGCCATAGAATGTTGGCAAGATTGGTGGGAGACCAGAGGCTCGGGAAACTTTTAAAAACCAACAAAGGTAGACTAAAAAAATAATAAAGCTGGAGAAGATGAATCATTAGAGTAAACAGGCAAGAAACATTATAACAGACAGTAAGAGCTTCTACAGGTATATAAAAAGGAAGAGAGTAGCTAAAGTAAACGTTGGTCCCTTAGAGGATATGACTGGGGAATTAATAATGCAGAACGGGGAAATATTTTGTATCTGTCTTCATGGTAGAAGATACTAACAACATCCCAATAATGGATAATCAAGGGGCCACTGGGAGGGGGGAACTAAAGACATTCATTATCACTAAGGAAATATTACTTGGTAAAATATTGGTCTAAAACATGATAAGTCCCCTAGACTAGGTGGCCTGCATCCTAGGGTCTTAAAATAAGTGGCTGCAGCGATAGTGGATACATTGGTTGCAATATACCAAAATTCCCTGGACTCTGGAGAGGAACTAGCAGATTGTAAAACATCAAATGTAACAGCCCTATTTAAGAAAGGAGGGACACAGAAAGCAGGAAACTATAGAACAGCTAGCCTAAAATCTGTCGTTGCGAAGATGCTGGAGTCCTTCATTAAGGAAGCATTAGCAGCACATTTGGAAAATCATAATGCAGTAAAGCAGAGGCAGCATGGTTTTATGAAAGGGAAATCATGCTTAACAAATTTTATGGAGTTCTTTGAGGAGGTAACGGGTAGGGTGGACAAACGTCAGCCAGTGGATGTGATGTATTTGGAATACCAGAAGGCATCCGATAAAAGGTTACTGAATAAGATAAGAGCTCACGTAATTGAAGGTAACATATTGGGCCAGTAATTCGGGGCCCAACGCGTGAGTACGGATGGGGTACTCACGCTTGAAAAAACCAGATGTAAGTACTTAGTTTTACAGGTAAGTGGTCTATTAATAAAATTTAGAAAATTTATTCCACAGGTTTATTATTTTTAAAGAATTTACAGCAAGGTATGTTTATTTTTAGAACCGATTTGTTAAAAAAAAAAAATTTTTTAATTTGATTAATTGTTTAAAATAGTTTTTAAAAGTTATTTATAGTTTATTTAATTATGGGGATGTTTTTTAAATTTTATTTAAAGTTAAACTAGTCTTTTGGGTGCCCGTACTTTTCATGAGTTTG
Organism: Somniosus microcephalus; assembly: GCF_052327205.1. Classification (NCBI taxonomy): domain Eukaryota; kingdom Metazoa; phylum Chordata; class Chondrichthyes; order Squaliformes; family Somniosidae; genus Somniosus; species Somniosus microcephalus. The sequence goes on along the minus strand of NW_028225187.1, from coordinate 25,293,503 downwards.
ACAGTTCTTCCTATCAAACTCATGAATGAAGTTTCCCCTACCCTAATTGGCTGCACAGTGCTCACCTGATCCCAGCCAGCATATCGCACTAATTACGCCACTGGATGAAGCAAGCACATCGTGCCGACATCTGAACCGGGCCAGTGACAGGAATTCCAAGCAGGCCCAGGCTTCAGATGCCGGCGCGCCGGGTGAGTGCACATCGATCCTAATTTCTGGGCCATTAGCATTGATAGGTAATCTGCCTAACGAACAGAAAGCAGAGAGTTGGGATAAGTGGGTCATTTCCAGTTGGCAAACGGTAACTAGTGGGGTGCCGCAGGGACCAGTTCTGGTGCCTCAGCTATTTACAATCTTCATTGAGGACTTGGAGAAAAGGTCGACTTAATGTAGCCAAATTTGTGGATGCTACAAAGATGGGTGGCAAAGCAAGATGTGCAGAGGAATCAAAGAACCTGCAAAGAGATGTAGGCAGGCTAAGTGAGTGGACAAACATTTGGCAGGTGAATGTATTATGTGGGAATTGCGAGGTTATGAACTTTGGCAGGAAAAATATAAAAGCAAATTATTATTAAATGGAGGGAGTGTACAAAATGCTACAGTTCAGAGGGACCCGGGGGTCCTTGTGCATGAAACACAAAAAGTTAGCATGCAGGTACAGCAAGTAATCAAAAAGGCAAATGGAATTTTGGCCTTTATTTGCAAGGGGGTTGGAGTATAAAAGCAGGGACGTTCTGCTAAAAATGTACAGGTATTGGTGGGACCACACCTTGAGTGCTGCGTACATTTTTGGTCTCCTTATGTAAGGAAGGATATACTTACATTGGACGCAGTTCAGGGACGATTCATTAGGTTAACTCCAGAGATGAGGGGGTTTACTTATGAGGAAAGGTTGAGCAGGTTGGGCCTATACTCATTGGAATTTAGAAGAATGAGAGGTGATCTTATTGAAAAGTATAAGATACTGAGGGGGCTCTACAAGGTAGATGCAGAGAGGATATTTCCCTTTGAGCGGAAATCTAGAAAGTGGAGGCAAAGTTCTGGAATAAAAGTTCGCCCTTTTAGAAATGAGATGAGGAGGAATTTCTTCTGTCAGAGGGTCATAAATTTGTGGAATTCTCTGCGCCAGTGTGCCGTGGGTGCGGGGTTATTAAATACATTTAAGGTGGAGATAGATTTTTGCTAGATAAGGGCGTGAAATGTTATGGGGAGCGGGCGGTGAATTGGATTTGAGCAAAAAATCAGCCATGATCTTATTGAATGGTGGAGCAGGCTCGAGGGGCCAAGTGGCCTATTCCTGCTCTTATGTTCTTATGTACCATGACATGTCCTGGCAAAATTTCTAAATTTGCAGCCGATGTGAAACTTGGAAGTGTAGAACAGTGACAAAGATATTAGTAGACTTCAAGAAGGCATAGACAGGCTGGTGGATTGGGTGGACCCACGGTAGCTGAAATTAAACACAGAAAAGCGTGAGGCGATATATTATGGTAGAAAGAATGAGGAGAAACATGACACACGAAATGGTAATATTTTAAAAGGGGTGCATGAACAGAGGGACCTGAGGGTGCTTGCGCACCAATCTTTGAAAGTGGCAGGGCAGGTCAGCAACACAGTTAATAAGCATATGGGATCCTGTGCTTTGTAAATAGCGACATAGAGTACAAATGCCAGGAAATTTTGCTAAACCTACATAAGTACATAAGATGCGAGTTCGGCCTCAGCTGGAGTACTGTGTCCAATTCTGTGCAGCACATTTGAGGAAGGACCTGAAGGCTTTGGAAAGGGTAGAGAAGAGATTTACTAGAATGGGTCCAGGGAAGAAGGCTTACAGTTACGTGGATAGACTGGAGAATCTGGGTTTGTTCTACTTGGAGCAGAGAAGGCGAAACTGCAGCATTCTCCAAATTTCAATGAAGTGGAAATATGTCTCGGGCGGTGTAACAAAACGGGTGGTATCAGATCGGCCGCGCATTATATGCACAGCCTGATATTTAGTTCCAATGCAGTTGATGGAACTCAATATCGGATGGTGTCCTATAACTGGTGGTATTTCGCCCCCAAGGTATCTCGCAGGCTACATTGCTGACCTAAACTGTTTGGTCCTATCATTTCCTTAATAGAGGCAAATATTGTCTGGCAACTGTTGAGGATCGGTTGTTAAATATATCACCTGATCATCCGTTCAATCTCTATTAATTTTAATTTTAATTTGACCTCAACTCCACTTTCCCGCATGATCTCCGTATCTATGGAGTCCCCTAGAGTCCAAAAATCTATCTATCTCAGAATTGAATATAAATGATTCAGCATCTACAGACATTTTGGTAGAGACTGCCAAAGATTCTCAAACCTGAGTCCATGCCCGCTTGTTCTAGACCCATCAGTCATGGGAAACAACCTCTCAGCATCTAACCAGCCAATCCCCTTCAGAATCGATTAAGTTTCATTGAGATCACCTCTCATTCTTCTAAACTCCAGAGAGTTTAGATCCAATCTACTCAATCTCTCCTCATAGGACAAAGCTCTCATCGCAGGAATCAATCTAATGAATCTTCTTTGCACCGCCTCCAAGGCAAGTTTATCCTTTCCCAGATAAGGAGACCAAAACTGTGCACAGTACTCCAGGTGTGGTCTCACAAGACGCTGAATAATTGTAGCAAGGCTTCCTTAGTCTTGTACATCCAACCCCCTTGCATTAAAGGCCAGCATGCCATTTGCCTTCATAATCGATTGCTGTACCTGCATGCTAAATCGCTGTGTTTCCTGTACGTGGACACCAAAAGAGTGGACTGGGAAAATAGATTAAAGGGTAAGACGGTACATGACCAGTGGTGTACATTTAAGGAGTTATTTTACAACTTCCAAAAAAAATATATTCCACTGAGGAAAAAAGGGTGTAAAAGAAAAGATAGCCATTCGTGGCTAATTAAAGTAATTAAGGATAGTATCCGACTAAAAACAAGGGCATATAAGGTAGCCAAATCTAGTGGGAGGATGGAAGATTGGGAAGTCTTTAAAAGACAGCAAAAAATAACAAAAAGATTGATTAAGAAAGGGAAGATAGATTATGAAAGTAAATTAGCAAAAAATATAAAAACAGACAGTAAAAGTTTCTATAGTTATATAAAAAGAAAAAGGGTGGCTAAAGTAAATGTTGGTCCCTTAGAGGATGAGACCGGGAAATTAATGGTGGGAAACATGGAGATGGCAAAAACACTGAACAATTATTTTGTATCAGTCTTTATAGAAGAGGACACTAAGAATATCCCAACACTGGACAAACAGGGGGCTCTAGGGGGGGAGGAACTAAATACGATTAAAATCACTAAGGAAGTGGTACTTGGTAAAATAATGGGACTCAAGGCGGATAAATCCCCTGGACCTGATGGCTTGCATCCCAGGGTCTTGAGGGAAGTAGCGGTAGGGATTGTGGATGCATTGGTAATAATTTTCCAAAAATCACTGGACTCAGCAAAGGTCCCGGCAGATTGGAAAACTGCTAATGTAACACCCTTATTTAAAAAGGGTAGTAGGCAGAAGGCTGGAAACTATAGACCTGTTAGCCTAACATCTGTGGTTGGTAAAATGTTAGAGTCCATTATTAAGGAGACAGTAACGGGACATTTGGATAAACATAATTTAATAGGGCAAACTCAGCATGGTTTCATGAAGGGGAAGTCATGTTTAACAAATTTGCTTGAGTTTTTTGAGGAAGTAACATACAGGGTGGATAAAGGGGAACCAGTGGACATAGTGTATTTAGACTTCCAAAAGGCATTTGACAAGGTGCCACACAAAAGATTATTGCTCAAGATAAAAAATCACGGGATTGTGGGTAATATTCTGGCGTGGGTGGAGGATTGGCTCTCTAACAGAAAGCAGAGAGTTGGGATAAATGGTTCGTTCTCAGATTGGCAACCAGTAACTAGTGGTGTTCCGCAGGGGTCAGTGCTGGGTCCCCAACTCTTTACAATCTATATTAACGATTTGGAGGAGGGGACCGAGTGTAACATATCAAAGTTTGCAGATGATACAAAGATGGGAGGGAAAGTAGTGAGTGAGGAGGACATAAAAAACCTGCAAAGGGTCATAGACAGGCTAAGTAAGTGGGCAGAGATTTGGCAGATGGAATACAATACTGGAAAGTGTGAGGTTATGCACTTTGGCAGGAAAAATCATAGAGCAAGTTATTATCTTAATGGCAAGAAACTGGAAAGTACTGTAGTACAAAGGGATCTGGGGGTCCTGGTGCACGAAACTCAAAAAGTTAGTATGCAGGTGCAGCAAGTGATTAAGAAGGCCAATGGAATGTTGGCTTTTATTGCTAGGGGGTTGGAATATAAAAACAGGGAGGTATTGCTGCAGTTGTACAAGGTATTGGTGAGGCCGCACCTGGAATACTGCATACAGTTTTGGTGTCCATACTTAAGAAAAGACATACTTGCTCTCGAGTCAGTACAAAGAAGGTTCACTCGGTTAATCCCGGGGATGAGGGGGTGGTCATATGAGGAGAGGTTGAGTAGATTGGGACTCTACTCATTGGAGTTCAGAAGAATGAGAGGCGATCTTATTGAAACATATAAGATTGTGAAGGGGCTTGATCGGGTGGATGCGGTGAGGATGTTCCCAATGATGGGTGAAACTAGAACTAGGGGGCATAATCATAAAATAAGGGGCTGCTCATTCAAAACTGAGATGAGGAGAAACTTCTTCACTCAGAGGGTGGTAGGTTTGTGGAATTTGCTGCCCCAGAAAGCTGTGGAAGCTACATCATTAAATAAATTTAAAACAGAAATAGATAGTTTCCTAGAAGTAAAGGGAATAAAGGGTTACGGGGAGCGGGCAGGAAATTGGACATGAGTCTGGTTTCGGAATGGTCATGGCCCTGTGGGTAGTGGAGCGGGCCCAGGGGCCGTGTAGCCTTCTTCTGCTCCTACTGTGTTCTAATTCTGTTAGATTTCAGGAGATGGTTTTATTCCTGTTCCTGGCTGGGGTGGAGATCGCCTTTACAGAAGGTAAGTACTGTAGAAAATATAGGGACAGAGTGATCTCCTGGAAGAATTTCGATCGCCTAGATGGGTCGGAGAGGAATTTCCCAGATTTTTTTCTCCCAAATTGGCCATTGGGTCTTTATCTGGTTTTTCGCCTCTCCCGGGAGATCACATGGGTTCGGGTGGATGCAGAGTGATAGAAGATTTGAGGTTAGGATCAGATCAGCCATGATCTTATTGAATGGTGGAGCAGGCTCGAGGGGCCGATTGGCCTACTCCTGCTCCTATTTCTTATGTTCTTATGTTCTTATGTTCTTATCCCTCTGAACCAAAACGCTTAATGGTTTCGCACCATTAAAAAAATATTCTGTTTTTCCATTATTCCTACCAAACTAAATAACCTCACATGTTGCAACTTTATATTCCATCTGCCACCTTATTGCCCACTCACTTAGTCTATCTATATACCTTTGCAGACTCTTTGTGTTCTCCTCAGAGCTTACTGCCCCACCTAGCTTTGTATTATCAGCAAACTTGCATACATTATATTGGGAGACATTATGGGGAGGAGTGCCTGGCTGAGTGATCAAGGCTGACTCACCACATGAGGAAGTAAACATGGAAGGTGCTGGCATGCGGAGCAGAAAATTGGTGCCTTGGCAGCTGCCCTTTAATTAGCGCCGCCGCTGCTGCAACAAAGCCCTGCTGACCCTGATGGATAAAGCTTCTGGCGGTAGGTCAGGGGGTGCGACCAAATTGTGCAGCCGGGACGCGAGTGGGGTGGTGAACATGGTGAAGCTGCAGTGCTGCAGGGCGCTACCAGGTACCGCTGCCGATAACCTCCTGCTGAATTTCACCAAAGGCATTAGCGGCACTGCGCCTGGGTGCTAGGGGCTTTACGCCCCATTTGCAACCACCCCGGGCACCAGCAGGAGGTGCAAAGCAACCCAATTTACCCCCCTAAGACTGTTAATAGTACTATCATAATTATTATTTGTTTTATTATCGCAATGATTCTCATTGATGCTGATCCTCACCTTTAACATTTACTTCAATGGCTCGGCTGCGAAGGGTAATTTCCTTTCCTTCCACTTCATTGGACACGCTGCAGCTGTACATGCCCACGAGGCTCTCAGTGAAATGAATGATTTTGTAACTGACCTCTCTGCTGGATGAGCTTTCTTTGTGGATGCGCATTCCTCCTCTGTACCAGGCATACACCATCGGTGAAGAACCTTCACTCACTGAGCAATTCAGCGTGAGATTGCTTCCTTCTCTTATGGTGCCATAGCTCGGACTGAAATGTAGCTGTACATTAGAGACTGGAATTCCTGGAGTGAAAAGAATTGGCATGTTCATGTGGGATTAAGTTATATTCTACAAATTGCATGTCTGCGAATTCATACAATCAGTAGTTTGTGCACACATCTTTCATCCATAGGTTGCTCATAACCTGATTGATGGTGTGGGAGTCCAGTGAGCACCAGTGACAGACCATTAACTATATACTGACCGAAAGGGGATACCCACTGAGACTGAATCCTCATTATTAGCAGCCCCCTTGATTGGAACTCCATCCACCATCTTAAACCTTCACTCCCTCCATCACCGGCGTACTGTGGCAGCAGTGTGTACCATCTACAAGATGCAGTGCAGCAGCTCTCCAAGGATACTTCGGCAGCACCTACCATACTGGCGAGCTCTAACACCTAGAAGGACAGGGGCCTACTTGAACCGCTACAGTCCATGTGGTGAAGGTACTCCCACAGTGCAGATAGGGAGTGAGTTCTAGGATTTTGACCCAGTGAAAATGAAGGAACGGCCAATATACGTGCAAGTCAGGATGGGGTATAACTTGGAGGGGAACTTGGAGGTGGTTCTGTTCCTATGCGTCTGCTGCCCTTGTCCTTCTAGGTGGAAGAGGTCACGGTGTTTGTGAGGTGCTGCCGAAGAAGCCTTGGTGAGTTGCTGCAGTGCACCTTGTAGATGGTGCACACTGCAGCCACGGTCCACCGGTGGTGGAGGGAGTGAATTTTTAAGGTGGTGGATGAGGTGCCAATCAAGCAGGCTGCTTTTTCTTGAATGGTGTCGAGCCTCTTGTGTAGACGCAGACATAATGCGAGGAAAACCCACCCGTGGTGGAGAGCTTTGGGAACCATAGTTCTAAAGTCACCTGTTCCTCCTGAGCAAGCGTACACTTACATTGTCTACTCACTTTTAACAGTGACTGGCACGGGCCTGGATGGGTACGTTTCCCCATCGCTGCGAATTGTACAATGATACCATCCAGAATCGATCATGGTTGCTCGTTGGATTTTGTATATAACGGGATTCCCAGAAACATATTTCACAAGAGAGTTGTTTCTGTAGAAGTCATAATCTTTGCTCCTACACTTATAGGAATCCTTGCACACACAGCGCAGTACAATAGTATCACCGTCCCTTGGTTTTTCAGGCTTCACATTTAGTCTCACTGGTCTTTCTGAAGAGGAAAATCAAATCACTGTTAATGATCACTCATTATGCCAAAGTACCACGCTGAAACAGGTAGACGCTTGTTACTACTGAAGGCAGGTAAGTGGGTAGAAATTCGTCTTTGTGGCTTTGCATAATAGGGTGCCGAAATCGTAACAAGATAGATGAGTTGATTGGACAAATAGGTAAAACTAGGAATGATCCATGCGCCATTACAGAGATGTGGTTAAAAGGTGACCAAGGCTGGGAACTAAATTGTCCAGAGTATTAGAAAATTCGGACGGATAGAAAGAAAGGAAAGGGAGGTCAGCTGGCTTTGTTGGTAACGGATGGGATCAGTGCAGTGATGAGAAGTGATATTGGCTCAGAAGATGAAGATGTAGAATCGGTTTGGGTGGAGCTAAAAAATAATAAGTGGAAAAAGTATCTGGTGGGTGTAGTCTACATGTCCCCAAACAATGGCAAGATTGTTGGACAGAGTATAAATCAAAAAAGTATGGAGGCCAGTAAAAAAGATACGGTAATACTCATTGGTGATTTTAATCTCCATCTTGTTTGAACAAACCGAATTGGCCATGGTCGCCTTGATGAGGCATTAATAGTGTGTGTCCGGACTGGTTTCCTAGAACAGTATTTAATGGAACCAACCAGGGAGCAGGCTATCTTGGACCTGGTACAGTCAGTTGAGACAGGATTAATAAATGATCTCATAGTGAAGGAGCCTCTTAAAAGAGTTGTCATAGCGTGGTTTAATTTCAATTTCAGTTGGAGGGCGAGAAAGTTGTATTTCAAACCAGGGCCCTTATATCAAACAAAGGCAACTACAATGACTGAGGGCAGAAAACGGCTGAAGTGGACTAGTAAAATAAATTAAAGTGTAAGACAGTTGAAATGCAGTGGCGGACATTTAAGGAGATATTTAATAACTCACAACAGGAATATATTCCAGTGAGAAAGAAAGATTAAAAGCGAAGGGAGCACTATCCGTGGCTAACTAACGAAGTAAAGGATGGTATCAAATTGAAAACGAAGGCATACAATTTTGCCAAGATTGGTGGGAGGCCAGAGGATTGGGAATTTTTTATAAAAGCAGCAAAGGATGATTAAAAAATATTAAAGTCAGAGAAGATGAATTTTGAGAATAAACTGGCAAGCAATATTAAAACCGATAGTACGAGCTTCAACATGTATATAAAAAGGAAGAAAGTAGCTAAAGTAACTGTTGTTCCCTTAGAGGATGAGACTGGGGAATTAATAATGGGGAATGGGGCAATGGCAGAGACTCTGAACATATATTTTGTATCTACCTTCATGGCAGAAAATACTAACATCTTCCAAATAATGGATAATCAAGGGGCCACATGGAGAGGGAACTAAAGACAATCACTATCATTACGGAAAATGTACTTGGTAAAATAATGGGATTAAAAGATGACAATCCCCGGGATCAGATGGCCTGCATCCCAGAGTCTTAAAAAAAGTGTCTGCAGACATAGTGGATGCAGTGGTTGCAATATACCAAAACTCCCGGCACTTTGGAGAAGTCCCAGCGCATTGGAAAATCGCTAATGAAACACCCCTAATTAAGAATGGAGGGAGACAGAAAGCAGGAAACTGTTGACTAGTTAGCCTCACATCTGCCGTAGGCAAAATGCAGGAGTACTTCATTAAGGAAGCAGTAGCAGGGCATTTGGAAAATCATAATTCAGTCACGTAGAGTCAGCATGGTTTTATGAAAGGGTAATCATGTTTAACAAATTTGCTGGAGTTCTTTGAGGATGTAGCAAGCAGGGTGGATAATCGTGAGCCAGTGGATATGATGTATTTGGATTTCCAGAAATCATTCCATAAGTTGCCACATAAAATGTTACTGCATAAGATAAGAGCTCACGGAGTTGGTGGTAATATATTAGCATGGGTAGAGAATTGGCTAACTAAGAGAAACCAGAGAATCGGGATAAATGGGTCATTCTTCAGTTGGATAATGGCAACTAGTGGGGTGCCACAGGGATCGGTGCTGGGACATCAGCTATTTACTATCTACATTAATGATTTGGATGAAAGTTCCGAGTGTAATGTAGCCAAGTTTGTAGATGATACAAAGGTAGGTGGCAAAGCAAAAACCTGCAAATGGATATCGACAGGCTGGTGAGTGGGCATGCATTTGCCAGATGGCGTATAATGTGGGAGAGTGCGAGGTTATCCACGTTGGCAGGAAAATAAAAATGCCAATTATTATTTAAATGGAGAGAGTTTACAAAATGCTACAGTTCAGAGGGGCCTTGGGGTCCTTGTGCATGCAACACAAAAAGTTAGCACAGCAATTAATCAAAAATGCAAATGGAATTTTGGCCTTTATTGCAAGGGGGTTGGAGTATAAAATAAGGGAAGTCCTGTAACAAAGGTACAGGATATTCTTGAGACCACACCTTGAGTACTGCGTACTGTTTTGGTCTCCTTATTTATGAAAGGATATTCTTGCATTGGACTCACTTCAGAGACGATTCAGTCGGTTGATTACTGAGATGACGGTGCTGATTTATGAAGAAAGGTTGAGCAGGTTGGGTCAATACTCATTGGAATTTAGAAGAATGAGAGGTGATCTTATTGAAACATATAACAAACTGAGCTGGCTCGACAAGGTCGATGCAGAGAGGATGTTTCCACTCGTGGGGAAATCTAGAACTCGGGGGCACAGTTTTAGAATAAATCGTCGCCCTTTTAGAACTGAGATGAGGAGCATTTTTTCCTCTCAGAGGGTCGTAAATCTGTGGAATTCTCTGCGCCAGAGAGCCGTGGAGGCTGGGTCATTATATACATTTGAGGTGCTGACAGACAATTTTTTGCAAGATAAGGGTGTGAATGGTTATGGGGAGCGGGCTTTGAAGTGGCTTTGAGCCCAAGATCAACTTCGATCTTATTGAATGGCGGAGCAGGCTCGAGGGGCCAGTTGGCATATTCCTGCTCCAATTTCATATGATCTTATGTTCTTAGGTAATAACTGAATGGCCGCAAAATGGGCGATATCCAATCGACCGACTGCAATGGAACTGAATATCAAGTGTTGTGTATAACATGTGGCCGATCCGTATTGTGCCATTGTCCGAGACGAATTTCTACCTTTATATGCTACGTACAAAATGAAACATTAATCGGTTGGTTTAAGGGCCTCCTACTTTATGATCGGTTTAATGTTTTCTTATTGCCTACTTCCCAAAATTAGTTTTTTAAATGTTCACCTGTCCTGTAATTTTGTTATTCCACTGAAGCGAGTGGGTCAACATTGGGCAACAGTGCACATCCAACGATATTGAATTGCCTGCCCATTATATACCACCTCGATTTTCCTTTCTCTTAAATTCAATGGATGGGTAAATTGTGTGCAGCATATAATGAGTAGTCAAGTCAATATAGCCCATTTTTCACTCACCAAAATATAAAATGTATAGGCAGCTTACTGCAATTATATAGTGCCCTGGTGAGACCACACCTGGAGCACTGTGAACAGTTTTTGCCTCCATACCTTGGAAAGTATATACTTGCCATAGAGGGAGTGCAGCGAAGGTTCACCAGACTGGTTCCTGGGATGGGGGGATTGTCCTATGTGGAGAGATTAAGTAGGCTCAACATATATTCTGCCGAGTTTAGAAGAATGAGAAGTGATCTCCTTGAAACATAAACAATTCTTACAGGGAGTGACAGGGTAGATGCAGGGAGGATTATTACCCCTGGCTGAGGAATCTAGAACCAGGGGTCACAGATTCAGAATAAGGGGTCAGCCATTTATGACTGAGATGAGGAGAAACTTCTTCATTCAGCGAGTGGTGAATCTGTTGAATTCTCTACCCCAGAGGGCTGTGGATGCTCAGTCGTTGAGTGTATTCAAGACAGAGATCGATAGATTTTTGAATATTATGGGAATCAAGGGAAATTGGGATAACGCAGGACAGTGGAGAAGCTCAACCATGTCCTTATTGAAAGGCGATTTTGGCTCGAAGATCCAAATGACCTATTTCCTATGTTCTTATGTTCTTAATATCATTTTGGGATTCAGTATATGCGTAATTTGAGATATGAGATGTGGTAAGTGGAGCATGCTTGGTAGGAAATAGGTGAAATTAGAACTATGGTCATCAAAGCTCTCCGCCGCTAGGGGTTTTCCTCGCCTATTGTCTCAGTGTTTTTTAGATTAAATGATAGAGATTCATTGCTATGATTAGTCAACAACATATTTTTCGCTGCACATAAGAACACATAAGAATCGATGTCGGTCTTGAATATACCCAACGACAATATATCCACAGCCTTCTGGGGTAGAGAATTCCAAAGATTCAACACCCTCTGAGTGAAGAAATTCCTCCTCATCTCAGTCCTAAATGACCGAACCGTTATTCTGAGACTGTGACCTTTGGTTCTATAATCCCCAGCCAGGGGAAACATCCTCCCTGCATCTACGCTATCAAGGCCTGGCAAAATTTCAAATGTTGCAGCAGATGCGAAATTTGAAAGTGTAGTGTACAGTGGGAAATATAGTAATAGACTTCAAGAAGAGAGAGACAGGCTGGTGGATTGGGCGGACCCTTGGTAAATGTAATTAAACACAGAAGTGTGAGATAATACATTTTGGAAGGAAGAATGTGGAGAAACATGACACTACAAAATGGTACAATTTTGAAGGGGGTGCAAGAAGAGAGAGACCTGGGGGTGCTTGTGCAGAAATCTTTGAATGTGGCAGGGCAGGTTAGCAAAGCACTTAATGCGCATATGGGATCCTGGGCTTTATAAATAGAGATATGAGGTACAAAAGCCAGGAATTTATGCTAAACCTATACAAAACACTAGTTCGGCCTCAGCCTGAGGACTGTGTCCAATACGATGCACCACATTTTAGGAAGGAGCTGAAGGCTTTGGAGAGGGTACAGAACAGATTTACTAGAATTGTTACAGGGATGAGGAATTACAGTTTCATGGGTGGACTGGAGAAGCAGGGTTTGTTCTCCTTGAAGCAGCGCAGGCGAAACTGCAGCATTATTCAAATGTCAATGAGGTGGAAATTCGTCTCGGGCGGTGACAGAACACGAGTGGAATTGATTCGGCCGCTCGTTATACGCTGAGCCTGATAATCAGTTCCATTGCAGTCGATGGAATTGAATACCAGACGGCGACCTATAACGAGTGTTATTTCGTCCCCAAGGTTTCTCGCAGGCTACATTGCTGATCTGAAATGCCTGGTCCTACCATTTCATTAATGGAGGCAAATATTGTCCAGCAGCTGTTGAGGATCGGTCGTTATAGGAATCACCTGATCTTCATTTCGATCGATTTTAATGGAAGTGCTAAGTAGACGGTTTCTAGAACGGGCATCTGAACCGAATCTCCAGCTTTATTCCCGTTTTCACAATTTGAAAATCTACCCTCAGCTATCAAGAAATAAATTCATAACGAGGCAATGACGTTGGACATATAATCCTTCCCAAAGAGGACAATTGGGTAATTTCCTTAGTATTTCTCTTGATCAGCCAATGTAAAATAATTATGGATTAATAAATGAAGCAAATATCCCAGCAAACTGCTTGGTAAAGACTATGGGGTGTAGTTTCATCAAAGCGGGTAGCACGAACACCATCCTCTTTTGCAATTCCCCGATTTTCTTTTCTAATGACTTCAATGGAAAGTAAAATTCAGCTGAGTGTAAAACCAGCTTCAGTTTTGAACTTCCGCCCAAGACGAATTTCAGACCCAATGAGTGAGGAAGTGACCTGTGCTTGTTCATAATGTATAGTAACACTGACCTCGAATGCGCACAGTCTGGTACCCGGACGAGTATGCAGGTCCATTGGGAAATCGAACAAAGTGCACTTGGCACCGATACCGTCCATCATGCTCCAAAGTAACATGCTCCACTTCAAATGAGACACTTTTATTGGAGGAGCGAATCTCAGTTAATGCAGAACCTTCTCGGTAAAATGTGTAACTTAAATTGTTTTTTAAAAGGTAGTTGAATTCGCACCTCAACACCAGGCATTGGTCCACCCACAGGTTTTCCGACTGAACCTCAATCGTCATGAACGGATTGGGATCTGACAAAACGAAATTATATAATAAGAAACTTGGCAGCCAATCGTTATTTAAAGATCAATAACACAAGTGCTTTGTAATATTAACCAGTTGGCTTAGAGGACGGTGGTGGAGAGTTCAGCACTTCTGAACGAAATTAACCCTAATTAGAAAGGTTAATGGAACGCTGGGCTCTATCCAAAAGCGGCTGGATTAAAAAGGGGTGGTAGTTATGCTACAGATTTATAAAGCTAAGGTTAGACTGCATCTGGAGCACTGCGTTCAGTTCTGCACACCACACCTCGGAGTGGTTGAAGCACAGATTCACCAGAATGATACTAGTGCTAAAAGGATTAAATAATGGGGAAAGTTTGTATAGAACAACCTAGTATTTTCATGAGCACAGAAGATGAAGGGGTGATCAAATTGATTTTGTTTCAGATAATTTAAAAGAAATGATAGTGTAAACAGCAGCAACATATTTCTTCTGGTGAGAGAGTTCATAACCAAGGGCATAACATTAAAATTAGTGCTAGGCCGTTCAGTGGTGATGTCAGGGACCACTTCTTCTCACAAAGGGCAGTGGCAATCTGGAGTACTCTTCCAGGAAAAAGCTGTTGAGGCTGGGGGTCAGTTGACAATTTCAAAACAGAGATTGAGAGATTTTTGATAGGCGGGGCATTAAGTGTTATGGAAGCAATGCTGGTAGATGGAGTTATGATACAGATCGGCCGTGCTCTGATTGAATGGTGGAGCATGCTGGATCGGCTGAAAGCTTATTCCTGTTCCTATGATCCACTGTTCACTGCTGGTAAACACAGGGAACATCTCAGCCGCCTGGTACAGCTACAGATCCCATCTGAGGGATCTATCTCTGGGCAACGTATCTGCTTCACATGGGAGGCCCATTTGTCATACGCAAATTTTTATTTGATTTCCCTTGAGAGAAAGTAACAAAGACAATGTTGCATTTTTTTAGCGTTGTTCATGACTTCGGGATGTGCAAAGCGCTTTACAGCCAATGAAGTACTTCTTGAAGACTAGTCACTGTAGTAATGTAGGGAAATGTGGCCAATTTGCGCACGGCAAAGTGCTAATGGCCAGATCATTTGTATTAGTGATATTTCTGATGAAAAAATGTAAGCCGAGGAAACCGGAGAGAACACACATCAGCATCCAATAGTGTCATGTGATGTTTTACATCCACCTGAGTGTCAGACGGGTCAGTTTAATGTCTCATTCTGAAAGATGACCCCCTCCGAGAGTGCAGCACTCCCACAGTACTGGTATCGAGTGTCAACCAGGATTATGGGCTCCATTTACCGAGGGGAAGTGTTACCCAATGAACCTGTCAGGGTTACTGTCGCGGGGCCGTGTAGACACGGGGCCGTGCTGCCAGTGCGGGGCTGGTTCTGGACCCAAGTGCAGACAGACGAGGCAAGAAGCAGGTATGCAGTCTTAAATAACAATACTTTACTAGAATCAAACAGGTAAACAATTGCAAAACATAGGAGCTCAAGACAAGCTACCACTTAGGCAAACGGCTAGTTAAGATAGGAAGTCAAGACAAGCTACCATGAGTCGACCGGCTTGTCAAGACTGAGCTCAAGACAAGCTACCACAGGGCAACCGGCTTGTCAAGATAGGAACGCAAGACAAGCTACCATGAGGCAACCGGCTTGTCAAGACTGAGCTCAAGACAAGCTACCACAGGGCAACCAGCTTGTCCAAACTGAGCACCTTGTCAAGGCTGAGCAACTTGTCAGCACCTTGTCAAGACCGAGAACAAAGCAAAGAACCACAGAACTTAAATACAAGCAAAAACATAACACAGATAAACAGTTATAGACTTAGGAGCTCAAGACAAGCAACCATTAAGGCAAACAGATTGTCAAGACTTAGCCCAAGACAAGCTACCCCTAATAACAACAGAAAATGCTGGAAAAAGTCAGCAGGTCAGGCAACATCCATGGATAGAAATTTGAGTTGACATTTCGGGTCGAACCCTTGATCAAAACTGGAAAGAAAAGAAACTAGATCGAAGGCAGGGCTGCGATCGGACAAAAGAATAAAAGAAACAAAAGAAGTAAAAGAGGCAATAAAAGGTATTAGAAGCAAGACAAGATGGTAATGGGCTGAGATTAGGTGTAAAGTGTACTGGCAGGGCAAGAGATAGCTGCCAGGTGTGAGAGAGAAACAAAAGGAAAGGGGGGGGGACAGAAGTGGAAAAATACAAGAAAAAATTAAAATGACAGGTGACCGGAAGCTCGGGGTCAACCTTACACGGGAAGGTGCCAGGCGAAGGGGATGGGCTGTTTGTGGTGATAGAGGAGTGGACTAGGGTGTCTCGTGGGAGCAGCCCCAAACTGCCCTTCCCCTTCGCCTGGCACCTTCCCGTGCAAGCTGAGGAGATGTAAAACCTGCCCCATACCTCTCCCCTTCCCACTGTCCAGGGCCCCAAACATCCCTTCCAGGTAAAACAGCGATTTACTTGTACTTCTCGCAATCTAGTATACTGCATTCGCTGCTCACGATGCGGTCTCCTCTACATTAGGGAGACCAAACGCAGATTGGGTGACCGCTTTGCAGAACACCTCCATTCAGTCCGTAAGGGTGACCCCGAGCTTCCGGGCGCCTGTCATATTAATTCACCGCTCCATTCCCACTCGGACCTCACCGTCCTTGGGCTCTTGTATTGTTCCACGGAAGCTCAACGTAAACTCGAGGAACAGCACCTCATCTTCCGATTAGGCACTCTGCAGCCTTCCAGGCTCAATATCGAGTTCAACAATTTCAGATAATAACCTCGGCCCCTATTTCATTTTTTCTTGTATTTTTCCACTCCTTTTCCCCCCGCCCTTTCCTTTTGTTTCTCTCTCACACCTGGCAGCTATTTCTTACCCTGCCAGTACACTTTACACCTAATCTCAGCCCATTACCATCTCGTCTAGCTTCTAATACCTTTTATTGTCTCTTTTACTTCTTCTGTTTCTTTTATTCTTTTGTCCAATCGCAGCCCTGCCTTCGATCTAGTTTCTATTCTTTCCAGTTTTGAAGAAGGGTTCGACCCGAAACGTCAACTCAAATTTCCATCCATGGATCTTGCCTGACCTGCTGAGGTTTTCCAGCATTTTCTGTTGTTGTTTTGGATTTCCAACATCTGCAGTATTTTGCTATCAAGCTACCCCTAGGCAACCGGCTTGTCAAGGCAAGCTACCACAGGGCAACCGGCTTGTCAAGACTGAGCTCAAGACAAGCTACCACTGGCAACAGGCTTGTCAAAACTGAACACTTAGTCAAGACAGAGCACCTTGTCAAGACTGACTCCCTTGTCAGGACTGAGCCCAGAGGGAAGAAACCACAGAACTTAAATACAAGCAAAAACAGGTGAAACCAATAAACCAGATGAAAGGCAGTTAAGTAATAAACAGGAGAAACAAGTAACAATTAACAAAGGACAACAAATAAGTGAAGGTGCCATCTAGGATTTACTGAAGGAACTGACCGGCACCCTCACAGAACCATGGCAGTCAATGGCACAGCTCCGCCGAGTTTGACCAGGCTATATAAAAGAGGGCCGAAATGTTATGTTATGATACACTGCCTGACCGAGTGATTATTTCCAGCATTTTCAGTTTTTATTGCAGATTTCCAGCACTGCAGTATTTTGCTTTAGCATGGTGTTGTGGGTAAGATATTAGCATGGATAAAGTATTGGTTAACAGACAGAAATCAGAGAATCGGCATAAACGGGTCATTTTCCACTTGTCAGGCTGTAACTAGTGCAATGCCACAAGGATCATTGTTGGGGCCTCAGCTATTTGCAATCTATATTAATGACCAAGATGAAGAGACCGAGTGCAATGTATCCACATTTGCTGACGATACGAAGCCAGCTGGAAAAAATAGGATGAGAGGAGGACGCTTTGGGTACTTTAAGTGACTGGGCAATAAGGTGGTAGATGGAGTATAATGTGAAGAAATGTGAGGTTATTTACTTTGGCAGGAAGAATGGAAAAACAAAATAGTTTTCATATGGTTAGAAACTATTAAATATTGCTGTGCAGAGAGATTTGGGTGGCCCAGTACAAGAGACACAGAGAGTTAGCATGCAGGTACAGCAACCAACGAGGAAGGTAAATGGCATGTTGGGCTTTATTGCTAGAGGGTTGGAGTGCAAGAGTAAGGAAGTCTTGCTGCAATTCTTCAGGTCTCCGTTGAGAACGCACCTGAAGTACTGTGCACAGTTTTGGTCCCCATATTTAGGGAAGGATATACTTGCCTTAGAGGCGGTGCAACAAGTGTTCACTAACTTGATCCCTGGGATGAGAGGGTTGTCCTATGAGGAGAGATTCAATAGGTTGGGCCTATAATCTCGGGAGTTTAGAGGAATGAGAAGTGATCTCATTGAAACATGGACGGTTCTGTGAGGTATTGAAAGGGTAGATGATAAGAGGTTCCTTCCCCTGGCTGGAGAGTCAAGAACTAGGAGGCATAGTCTCCGGATAAGGGGTAGACCATTTAAGACCGTGATGCGGAGGAATTTCTTCCCTCAGAGGGTTGTGAATCTACAGAATTCTCTACCACAAAGAGTTGTGAATGCTCAGCCGTTGAGGCAGAACTAGACAGAATTTTGGACACATGGGAACACAAGGGATATCTGGAAAGGATAGGAAAGTGGTGTTGTGGTCGTAGATCAGGCATGAATTTATTGAATGGCGGAGCAGGCTCGAGGGGACGAGTGGGCTGCTCCTAATTCATATGCTCTTATATGAACATAGGTAAGAATTAGGAGCAGGAGTAGGCCACTCATCCCCTTAAGCCTGCTCTGACATTCAGTAAGATCATGGCCGATCTGATTACTCTACATTCCCTCCGACCCCCGATAACTTTTCACCCCTTGTTTACTAAATATCTATCTACCTCTGCCTTAAAGATATTCAAAGACTCTGCTTCCACCGCCCTCTGAGGAAGAGAGTTCCAAAGACTCACGACCCCTGTGAGAAATAATTTCTCCTCATCTCTGTCTTAAATGGGCAACCACTTATTTTTCAACCATGACTCCTAGTTCTAGATTCTCCCACAAGAGGAAACATCCTCTCCACC
The DNA here is from genome assembly GCF_052327205.1 of Somniosus microcephalus. Lineage (NCBI taxonomy): Eukaryota > Metazoa > Chordata > Chondrichthyes > Squaliformes > Somniosidae > Somniosus > Somniosus microcephalus. Next base: position 25,274,871 of record NW_028225187.1, on the reverse strand, counting down.
TCCACTCTATCAACACCCCTCCGGATCTTATATGTTTCAATCAAGTCACCTCTTACTCTTCTGAACTCCAGTGGATACAAGCCTAGCCTGTCCAACCATTCCTCATAAGACAACCTGCCCATTCCAGGTATTACTCTAGTAAACTTTCTGTGTACTGCTTCCAACGCATTTACATCCTTCCACGAATAAGAAGACTTCTAAAAATGTCTCCTCCATAATATTCCGCTCGCACTCATCAAAGCATCAAAATTGGATGGTAGAAATTTGATTTGGGTGGCAGTACCACATCGGCCGCTTGTTGAATGCCCAGCCCAATATTCGGTTCCATTGAAGTCAAACAACTGAATAATACGGCGCAAAACGGGCGGCGATGCAATACTGCATGTTTTGCGCTACCCTTTGAAGTTGCGACATCAATATTTCTTAAGATGCAATGGAACCCACAATGGTGATTCGACAAGCATTATTTTTAGAATAAACAGCTGTGACACTTGCACATTATGGCGTGGCAGATTGATACAGCCAAGACGAAGGTTAATATTAAAACATCTAAATTAATTATAAATCTATTACTGTATATCTACCCCATTCTAACATGTGTTACTTTAGCAAAGTTCCCCCAATCTAATAAAAGGAAGAAAAGAAAGACATGCATTTAAATATCTAATTTCACGAACTCAGGACGTCCGAGCACGCTTTACAGCCAATGCAGTACTTTTTGCAGTGTTGGCACTGTTGTAATGTAGCTCCCACCAACAGCAATGTGATAGTAACCAGATAATCTGTATTTAGCAATGTTGGCCGTGGGATAAATATTGGCCCGGACACCGGGGATAAATCCTCTGTTTTAATTAGCAAATGTTAACATGTTGACGAAGTTCCTAGCCCAGATTTACTTACCAGTGATGTTCACGACAATGGTGTTACTATAAGAAACATCCTGTGTTGGTGCCGATGAAATGGCTTTACATTTGTAACCTCCGCTATCGTTCTCTGTAGCTGTGCCAATGATATAAGTGCTGTCGCCGGGGCTGTCACCGTGACCATTTATATTCCACACATATTTTGTGGAGCGAATCTGTCTTCCGACGTTGCAGTGGAGAGTGATCCGGTCTCCAGTCAGGAATGTCACCCAGGGAGGGTCCATTGTCAGTAACGGTGCCGCAGTCCCCGCTGTGAAATGCAATACAAAACAAGATAGGAATGGAAATTATTTTATTTGGGAAAGGTGTTTGGTTTATCGTTCATATAAGTACAACTTATGTACTTCAATGGCTATGGGTGTTAGATTCAGACAGACAACGAACAGTCATGTAAGGACACCATCATCAAAGGGGCGGTATTTCATTGATCATTGTTACACGTGCCAAACAATATTCAGTTCCTTTCAAGTCCAGTGTGATATAGCCTGTTTTGCAATACCGCCGCAGATGAATTTCTACACCAGCAAGTCAAGCAAGATATTTTCTTAAACAATTTGACCTCAAATAGGTAACCAACGCCACGTAACACAGATAATCCAAGCCACATATGGCTGGTTTAGTAGCACCACCAAAAACAGAATGTCACCTGAATCGGGTAACTAATAACCACTGATAATCTAATTGAAACATTCTAAGTGAGTGGTCAACATGTGATGATCCCCAAATCAATGTCTCATGGAGCATTTGAAATTGGTGCTGTGTGGTACCCTAAACAGGCGACAGAGAACAGACAGCCCATTTTATATCCGGGGCGATTTTCTTTTCTAACTTACTTCTCATGGCTAGTCAATTTTCCCATGGCACTGTGAGTTTGCCCATTCCTAATTTAGCATCCCCAACTACATCATACAGATGATTAGCTGCGCTGCGCACGCAGCAAGCGACTATAAATCGTCAGAGGTTTCTTGCACTGCTAATAGCGAAATCATTCTCCAGGGGGTGTGAATGCCCATTTCTAATCCTCTGCCTCACACCAATGAGGAGACAGCTTCTTATATTACGTGTGCCAGAAATCTTTTATTTTCCATCCTAGTGTGGAGTGATTCCAACACTTCATCAAATCTAGCGGGGGCAACTTGATCCTAAGCCGGCTGACGAGAATGGGCAAGTTAATGTTGGAGGCCCGCTTTCCATTCTGTTCACTTTTACCCTCAGTTGACTTTCAAATTCCGCCCTCACTCAATCGGCATAGCAATAGTGGACATAAAGTAAAACCTGCATTAAAAAAAATTGTTTGCGGATGGTTTTCACCTAACCTGTCCTGCAGGTTTGTTACGACTCCCCTTTTACACTCCGCATGACTGTTGAAATTACCCCTGTTGGAATATGGCCTGTTGTGTTAAGGTATGGCAGGCAGGCATCGCCAGCATAATTAAGTTTGAACCTGAGCATGTCTGCGTCAAAAGCTGTCATTCAATGCTGGCAAAATCTTAAGAAATAAGAGCAGGAGTAGACCTCATCTGAGCCATAAATGGCCAATTAATTATCCTGAGACTATGCCCCCTAGATCCAGACTCTCCAGCCATGGGAAACAGCCACCCAGCATCTACCCAGTAAAGCTCGCTAAGACTTTCATATGTTTCCATAGATCACCTCTCATCCTTCTAAACTCCAGAGAATATAGGCCCATTCTATTCACTCAATCATCATAGGACAATCCTAGAAACATAGAAGATAGGAGCAGAAGTAGGCCATTCACCCCCTTGAGTCTGCTCCGCCATTCAATGTGATCCTGGCTGATCATCAAAATTCAGTACCCTGTCGCTGCTTTCTCGCCATATCCGTTGATCCTCTTAGCATTAAGAAATATATCAAACTCATTCTTCAATATACGTAATGAATTGGCCTCAACTGTCTTCTGTGGTAGAGAATTCCACAGGTTCGCCACTCTCTGGGTGAAGAAATTCCTCCTCATCTCAGTTCTAAATGGCTTACCCATTAACCTTAGTCTGTGACCCCTGGTTCTGGACTCCCCGACCATCGGGAACAGCCTTCCTGCATTTAGTCTGTCTAGTGCTGTTAGAATTTTATAAGTTTCAATGAGATCCCCTCTCATTTTTCTAAACTCTAGCAAATATAAGCCTAATCGACCTTCATACCTAATTCCTGCCATCTCAGGTATCAGTCTGGTGAATCTTCGTTGCACTCCCTCCATGAAAAGGACATCCTTTCTCAGATAAGGTGACCAAAACTGCACACAATACTCAAGGTGTGGTCTCACCAAGGCCCTGTACAACTGCAGCAAGACATCCTTGTTCTTGTACTCAAATCCTCTCTCTAGGAAGGCCAGCATAACATTTGGTTCCTTAACCGCCTGCTGCACCTTCATGTTTACCTTCAGTGACTGGTGCAAATGGATACTCAGGTCTGGTTCCACTTCCCCTTTTTCCTAATCTATTGCTGTACAGATATTAATCTGCCTTCTTGTTTTTGCCACCAAAGTGGGTAAACTCGCATTTATCCACATTATACTGCATTTGCCATGCATCTGCCCAATCTGCCCAAATCGTACTGGAGTTTATCTGCATCCTCCTCACAGCACGCACACCCACCCAGCTTTGTGTCATCTGCAAACTTGGAGATGTTACATCTAGTTCCCTCGTCTAGATCATTAATATATATTGTGAATAACTGGGGTCCTCACACCAATCCCTGCGGTACCCCACCAATCACTGCCTGCCACTCCGAAAAATACCCGTTTATTCCATCTCTTTGCTTCCTGTGGGCCAAACAGTTTTCTATCGAAGTCCTCGCATCCCAGGCATCAATCTAGTGTATCCTCTTGTCAGTTCCTTCACATTCTCGGGAGAAGGGTCTCCGCGGGCAGAGAGTTGCGCTATTGGTACAACTTCCGCCCGCTGAAAGCCTGTGAAATACTTACATCTGGTATAACCAGGCATAAGGCCTGCTTTTACCAGCATTAGAGTTTTGAAAAATAGAATGCAGGGGTTGCAAAATTGCCCCTATTTTTCCTGAAGATTTGAAAATATTGGTCCACATCGTGGACGAACAATTGGGTGATGGGACTTGTCTACAATGTTTTAAAAATGTGCCAGAACTGTAAAAGACTGTTCGGAGATGGAAAGAAAATGGACAACACGGGAGTCGTGGAGCTCTGTGGAAAATATTCACACATCCGAAGACAGTACTTTATTAATAATATCCTTCCCTGGAGTTTGGGCAATCACAAAAGGTTTTAAAATGGCCACAGAAAGCATTGGCCAAGAAAAGTGGGGTTTGGAAAGCCTGTACAGCTTGTAATGTTGTCTGTGTGAAAAAGTGGGCGGATACAGGGGCTGTGAGTCAGACCTGCCAATCAAAGGGAGGTTTCCTTCAGAAGCACTTGAAGTTGTTTGTTTACATAAGAGATTAGCCCACTTGAGAATTGACCGCAAGACAATCGATTTGAAACTGCTATGTTGACACAGCCGTTCAGAACTACTCAGACACACAATGAGAGACTAAAGCCCTCGAATGGACTTTTGAACGGCAACAGTTTAAGCAATGAATGGGTTTTTAAATCACCCAGCTTTGGACTATAGGGCTGTTGCATTTCTCTTTTGTTTTAGCCCAGGTGTACTCCGGAAGTGGGCGGGAACATTTTAGCCCCACAGTGCAAACTCTAACCCAGTCCAACCACTTTCAGTTAGCCAATCACAGCTTTTCCCTTGTGAATTGGACCTTTTTGGGTGCGAATATCCCAGACAGGCAAGCAGCAGAGGGGGAGGGAGCTCACAAGGTATATATGATAGGTCCGGAGAAGCTATCGCTCTCTTTACTTCCTGGGATCACAGGTGAGCCTCTCTCTCTCTCACTTCGCTGGACCACAGAAATCACAGAAACCCCACAGTGCAGATAGAGGCCATTTCGGCCCATCGAGCCTGCACCAATATATATTCCACCCGATCCCCGTAACCCCTACACCAACACATATCCCACCCTATCCCCGTAACCCCACGTATTCAATCCCCCTAACACTAAGGGTCAATTTATCATAGCCAATCAACCTAACCCGCACATCTTTGGACTGTGGGAGGAAACCGGAGCACCCGGAGGAAACCCACGCAAACACGGGGAGAATGTGCAAACTCCACACAGACAGTCGCCCGAGGCCGGATTCGAACCCGGGTCCCTGGCGCTGTGAGGCAACAGTGCTAACCACTATGCCACCGTGAGCAGAGTTTCTGACTCCTCAGCAAAGCAACCTAGTAAGGAGTTAAGGGATGGTAATTAAGGGGATATTGCTAAGATTGTTTAATGAACATTGTAGCTACTTACCCCTCGTTTTTGGCATCTGTTTTCCCCCATTTATGCAATTTTACTGTAATTACTGTGCTCATGTGGTATGGTTCAAAATTTGATTATAGTTTCATTACTTTAATAAAAGTTTGACTTTCTCACATCAAAACCACTTGTTCGTTTTAATATATCATTAATTATAAGTCCTCTTGTCAGAACTGGAAGGTGGGGTAGCGATTCGAAACAGCTGTTTGAAAATTGGTTTATTGGAAATTGGTCAGAGTTAAGGCAAAGCTGCCTGGCCAGGTAAATTACCTTAAATAAGTTAAAAGGTGCCCCCCTTACAGAATAAGATACTCTTATCACTAATCTATACTTTAAAAACACTGTCCAAAATGTTAAGATTAATTTTAACCCCGTTGAAACAAATATATTTTGTTTAAAATATTTAATTAAATGCCATTTTAATTAATGTCAAATATGTAATTTTAAAACAATCATGCATTCGAGTATTTTTTAAGTGATCCGCATTCATACTTTTGGGAGTTCTGTACTTACAAAACTCCCATAAGTTTGATGGGCATCCCTTTCTTTTATTGGTTCGGCAGGCCCACTTCATCCCAGGAATGCTAGTGAATGGCCTGCACCCCTGCGATATTTGCCTACCAAGAGAGACCCAGGATCGGAACGCTCCATACCTCCCAGGCCACCAGGTAAATGCTTAGAATTTTTACAGGTTGGAGGCATGCGCTTGCGATTATTCTCCAATTGCAAATTTTGGGCCATTCACATTCACTTTTGTACTATTGAGGGCTATCTATAGTCTCACATTGTTCCCCCTACTGTACACCAGTCGCCCTCTAATCCACAGGTGGAGCATTTTTGGATCTGTTGGTCAGCAGGCCAATTCTTTCTGGCACTGCAGGAGTTTGGCATGATTTCTCTGCGGCCCCATTGCAAAGGACCTCCATTCATTCCCTGCCGTTTGTCTTTCTCCTGTCCCTCTCTTCCCGAGGAGCTTTGCTGCTGGGCTGCTAAGATTTGTCCTGGCTCGCCCTTTTGGACTGGGCTGTACAGGACACCTTTGTCCATGTGATTTGTGCTGTAATGGCCGTTTTATACGCAATAGTTTATATTGGCTTATATACTTAGAAGATTACATTTTGGGGCGGGGGGAATGCGAGCATTCAGCTAAAAGTTCACGTTATTTTAACAGGAAGCTTATTACAGAAGCTGGTAGATTATTCATCTTTTAAAACAAGGGAAAAAATTGGAGGAGCAGTAAGAACTTTTTTTACGGTGTCAAGGTAGATCTATTTTTTCAAAATAGATAACAAGTGGTCACAGAATTAAGGTAACTGGCAAAAGAACCAGAAAAAGAACTCTTTTACACAAGGAGTGGTTAGGATATTGCATACAGTTCTTGATAGGGTGGAGGATACAGATTCAAAAGTAGCTGTCATAGGGAAATTGGATAAATATCTGAAGGAGAAAAAATTGCAGGGACATGGGGAAAGAGCATGGTAGTGGGACTAACTGGGTCACTCTTCAAAAGAGCAGGCACTGACTTGATGGGCCGAATGGCCTTCTTCTGTGCTGTACTGTTCTATGATTCTACACTGTATTCGGTTGTGTATATTATTCCTGCAATTGAATTAAATAAGTCGATGGCAACACTGTACATACTCCTTTTCCTTATCAGGAATGCACTGGATTGAATTGAAAATAATGCAAATGAGAATAAATCATTGATGAGGTCAGGTCTACAATACAGCATAGAGTTAACATCAATATGGGGCTGAAATCGCACTTCTGTGCTGTGTGGGTTCGGACATATAATGAACAGAGAGGGAGCGGAAAGGAGGATGAGAACAAATGCAGCTAGAATGCACTTGCTCTGGATTGTCCAACGGGCATGAACACAAAGTACAGGAGGATTGATTAATATGTGTCGCTATCAGTTCATTTATTTGGGGTGGATCTTTGCTGCGGAGGAAATTGGGATGGGTTTCCCTCTATGTTACTGATCCAAAGCTTAGCCCTTGAAAGGGTTCTCGCAAACCACATTCCTGCAGGCCCCTAGAAACCCGAGATACTTCTAAAATGTGTGAACTGGCAATTGAATGATACTAATCGTGATTTTATTTTAGGTAGTGAACTATTTCCCGTTTCTGTGTTTACTTGTTCCTTTTTCTGTGGATTCACTTTGACTTTTGGACTGCGCTGCTCAAAGATTTCTAGCTGACACAGGCCTCGTGATTTATCTCAGAGTTAAATATATCAGCAACAGTTCAGCCTCAACTGGTTTCTGCTGTTGAGGAAATGTGCACCATCACATAACTTGGACGGCCCAGGGGCACTCTTGATCTGATCAAACAAAGCTTGACAACTAGGCACAGAAAAAGATATTAGTGCCGGTGACTAGACACTTGGTAAATGAGATAGATTATGCTCTATGCTTACAGAGTTGTAAGTTCAACTCGAAAGCTGCATGAGAGCTATTCCAGTGAAGAGTGAATGGCTGAATTGCAGATGGTCCAATATCTGCCGATCCCGAAGCGAGAGAGCTTTTAAAATATTTATAGCATTGCTGTTTATCCTTGGATGGTAGGAAAATGAATTTGCAGGTTAACTTGTTAGGGTAAAAGATATCAATGAGCGGGTAGAGGACACTCTGTGAGGGGAAGGGGAACAGCCAGATGTCGTGGCCAGTGTTGAGCCAATGACATATGTAGGGAAAGGGCTTAGGTCCTACAGTTACAGTGTAAGATAATGCAGGTGAATGAGTACCTGGCGAGGTGGAGCAGGAGGGAGAGGTTCAGGTTGCTGGGGCATTGGGAACATATCTGGGGCAGGAAGGACATGGACAAGCTGGACGGATTGCACCTGAACAGGGCTGGGACAAATGCCCTGATGGGGAGGTTAACTAATGCTGTGAGGGAGCATTTAACCTAATTTGGCAGAGGGAGGGGCACCTGGATGCGACAGCAAAGAGGAGAGACAAGGTGAATGGAAAAGCACGAGGGACAAACAGAAACAGGACAAATAAAAACGTAGAAAGAGCACGAAATAGTTGAGGGGTGGAGAGCAAAGCAGACCAGCATTATTTTGGAACACATGTGTGTTAATGCAGGGAGCTTTACAGATAAGGGTGAGGAGCTACAGTCACAAGTTGTCACGTGGGGTTATAATATTGTGGCTTTAACAGAGAACTATTTTAAATATGGGCTTGAATCCGAACTACACATTCCCAGGCTACAAATTATTCACGACGGATAGCAGGGAGAAAAGAATGAGGGGTGGCAGTCTTGATCAAGGATAATATTGGTTTTCTAGAGAGGCACGATTTACTTAAGGCTCGAAACCAGAATCTGTTTGTAGAATGAGATAAAGGACATATATATTATAATAGAAAAAGCTGACACAGAAGTTTTACATATCTATGAAACCAGGATATAAGATTTGTAGACAGACCGTGTACACTGATTAAGGTTTTTTGTACACTACATGCAGATTTATATTCTACCATGCTTTCCATGTATTGCATCTGTAAGAATCCCCTTGCCCCATAAATGTTAATACTAAAGGAACATAAGAAATAGGAGAAGGAATTTGGCAAAAGAACCAGAGAAACATCTCTTTTACACAAGGAGTGTTTGGGATATTGAATGAACGTCCTGATAGGGTGGTGGATAAAGATTCAATAGTAGCTTTTAAAGGGAAATTATATAAATACTTGAAGGAGGAAAAATTGCAGGGACATGGGGAAAGAGCGGGGAATGGGATTATCTGGGTCGCTCTTCAAAAGAGAGGGCACTGACACGATGGGTCGAATGGGCACCTCCTGTGCAATACTGTTCTTTGCTTCTAATTTGTACTTGGTTGCGTACATTGGCCCAGATATTCCGATCCCTACGGGTGTGTACGCGCTGTGTACCCGTAGGGACATCAGAAATGCTGGTTTCAGGCATGTACAGTGCATGCGCTGAAAAACGGCATTTTCCGAACTGTCAAGAATGGTCTTGACAGATCCTCTTGCTGCCCTGGAGAAGGGCCTCTGCGGGCGGATTGTTCCACTTTTTGGAGACCCTCCACCCGCAGAAAACCGTTACAATTCTTAGGCCTGTTAGAAGCAGGCGTAAGACATGCTTTTCCAGGAAAGGAGTTGAAAAAAGAAAAAAACAAATGTTTCACTGATTTATCATTAAAAATAAATTTGGAAAAGGTAAGTTTATTTTTTGCCCTGTAAAAAACTTCAATTATATTTTTCCAAAAATTAAATTTTTGTTTAAAATACTTAATTTATTGTAATTTCAAGTCATTTAAAAAATGTGGTGTTTTTTAAATTTATTTAAAGTTTTACTATTTTTTTGGCGTGACCTCCATTCAGGTCTTCCTGTCAAATGTATGAAGGGAGATTCCATTCAGTGATTGGCTGCCTATGGCCCACTTAATCTCAGGGACGCTGCGAACTGCATGCGCCTCTGGGATACCTGGGCCCTGCACACTTCAAGTTTGGCGAGGCCCAGGAGCGGAAGCGTATGGGTCCCGGGAGCCGTCAGGTAAGGGCGTAGGTTTCTCCAGATCACAGGCATCTGCCTGTGGGAGGCCTGCATTCAGAAAATACAGGCCAAGCAATTGAAAGAAACAATTAATTAAATGGCAACAGTAACGTACACCCTTTGCTTAACAGGAATGCACTGGATTGAAGTGAAAATAATTGAAATGAAGATAAATCATTCATGAAATGACATTTACAATATCGGTTGCAGTTATAGTCAATGGGCCGGATATTCCGATCATTACGGGTCTGTACGCACTGTGTACTCACCCATAGGGACAATGAAAATGCCCTGTTCAGGCATGCACTGTGCATGCGCTGGAAGCCATCATTTCCGATCTGTCAAGAAAGCTCTGATGGGTTTCGCTCTATGGTACTGATCCAAAGCTTAGCCCCTATAAAGTTTGTAGCAAAGCACACTCCTGTAGGCCCCCATAAACCCGAGCTTCTTCTAAATTGTGTGAATTGATATTTGAATGACACTACTCTCTGGATTGCTACCAGTACCCCGTGCTAGTCAGAGTAGAAATAGCAGGATATTGCAGATGAATACGTGGCTAGAGGAATGGTGCAAGGGGGAGTGATTCAAATTCCTGGGACTTTGGAACCGGGTCTGGGGGAGGTGGGACCAGTACAAACTGGATGGATTGCACCTGGGCAGGACCGGGACTGATCTCCTCGGGGGAGTGTTTGCTAGTGCTGTTGAGGAGGGTTTAAACTAAAATGGCAGGGGGTTTTGAAACTGTGCAGGGAGACAGAGGAAAGGGAAGCAAAGTTAGAAGCAAAAGACAGGAAAGAGAAAAGCAAAAGTGTCAGTCAGAGAAATCATGCGTTTAGATCAAACATGGCCACAGTAAATGCTAATTCTAAAAGGACTAAGAGTGTTAACAAAAGCCTGAATGCTTTGTGTCTTAATGCGAGGAGCATTCGTAATAAGGTGGATGAATTAGCTGCGCAAATAGATGTAAACAGATATGATATAATTGGGATTACTGAGACATGGCTCCTGGGTGACCAAGGCTGGGAACTCAAAATCCAGGGGTATTCAATATTCAGGAAAGAAAGGCAAAAAGGAAAAGGAGGTGGGGTAGCATTGCTGGTTAAAGAGGAGATTAACACAATATTAAGGAAGGATATTAGCTCTGATGATGTGGAATCTGTATGGGTAGAGCTGAGAAAACCAAGGGGCAGAAAACGTTAGTGGGAATGTATACAGACCGCCAAACAGCAAAGCTGACGTTGGGGATGGCATTAAACGGGAAATTAGAGATGTGTGCAATAAGGGCACAGCAGTCCTCATGGGTGACTTTAATCTATATAAAGATTGGGCTAAGCAAATTAGTAACAATACTGTGGCGGAGGAACTCCTGGAGTGTATACAGGATGTTCTCTTGGACCAATATGTTGAGGAACCACCCAGAGATCAGGCCATCTTAGACTGGGTATTATTAATGAGAAAGGATTAATTAGCAATCTTGTTGTGCAAGGCCCCTTGTGGTGGAGCGATCATAATATGATAGAATTGTTTATTAAGATGGAGAGTGATGTATTTGACTCAACGACTATGGTCCTGAATTTAAATAAAAGAAACTACAATGGTATGGGGTGTGCGTTGGCTAGGATGGATTAAGGAACGTTACTTAAAGGGTAGATGGAGGAGAGGCAATGGCAAACATTTAAAGAATGCATGGATGAACTACAGAATTGTTCATCCCTGTCTGGCATAAAAATGAACAAAAAAGTTGACTCAACCGTGGCTAACAAGGGATATTGCGGATAGCATAAGATCCAAGGTGAGGACATATAAATTGGCCAGAAAAAGCAGCAAACCTGAGGATTGAGAGAAGTTTAGGATTCAACAAAGGAGGATAAAGGGATTAACAAAGAGGTGGAAAATAGAATATGAGAGTAAGCTAATATGGATCATAAAAACTGACTGTAAAAGTTTCTATAGATATGTGAAGAGAAAAAGATTGGTAAAGTCAAGCGTAGGTTGCTTGCAGTCAGAATCAGGGGTATTTATAAAGTGGTAGAAAGAAATGGCAGATCAATTAAATACATACGTTGGTTCTGTCTTCACAAAGGAGGAAAGATATAACCTCCCAGAGATGTCGGGGATCATAGGGTCTAATGAGAGGGAGGACCTGGATGAAATCAGTATTTGTAGGGAAATCGTGTTAGATTAATTGACGGGATTGAAGGCCGATAATTCCCCAGGACCTGATAATCTACATCCTAGGGTACTTAAGGAAGAGGCCCTAGAAATATTGATGCATTGCTGGTCATCTTCCAAAATTCTATAGATTCTGTAATAATGGATTGGATGGTAGCTAATGTAACCCCACTATTCAAAAAAGGTGGTAGAGAGAAAACGGGGAATTATAGACCGGTAAGCCTGACATCAGTAGTGGGGCAAATGAGAGAGTCCATTATAAAAGATGTATAGAAATATAGAAGATAGGAGCAGGAGAAGGCCATTCGGCTCCACGAGCCATTTAATGAGATCATGGCTGATCATCCAAATTCAGCAACCTGTCCCTGCTTTCTCCACATATCCCTTGATCCCTTTAGCCTCAAGAAATATATCCAACTCCTTCTTGAATATATTAAATGATTTGGCCCCAACTGCCATGTGTGGCAGAGAATTCCACCGGTTCACCACTCTCTGGGTGAAGAAATACCTCCTCATCTCAGTCCTAAATGGCTTTCCCCTTATCTTTAGACTGCGACCTTTGGTTCTGGACTCCACTGCCATTAGGAACATCCTTCTTGCATCTAGTCTGTCTAGACCTGTTAGAATTTTATAAGTTTCAATGAGCACAATGAATGTTATAGCAGAGCAGTTAGAAAAGAGTGACAGGATCGGACAAAGTCAACATAGATGTACAAAAGGTAAATCGTGCTTGACCAGTTTACTGGAATTTTTTGAGGACGTAACTTGTAGAATACATAAGGCAGAACCAGTGGATGTGGTGTATTTGGACTTTCAGAAGGCTGGCAATAAGGTCCAGCATAAGAGATTAGTGTGTAAAGTTAAAGCACATGGGACTGGGGGTAAGGTAGTGACTTGGATAGAGAACTGGTTGGCAGACAGGAAGAAAGAATTGGAATAAATGGCTCTTTTTCCGAGTGGCAGGCAGTGAATCGTTGGGTACCACAGGGATTGGTGCTAGGACCTCAGCTATTTACAATTTATATTAATGATCTATTCGAGGGAACTCGATGTAATATCTCCAAGTTTGCAGATGACACAAAGCTGGGTGGGTGTGTATGCTGTGAGGAGGATGCCGAGAAACTCCAGTATGATTTGGACTTGTTGGGCGATTGGGCAGAAGCATGTCAAATGCAGTATAATGTGGATAAATGTGAGGTTAACCTCTTTGGTGGCAAAAACAGGAAGGCAGATTATAATCTGAACGGCAATAGATTGCGAGATGGGGAAGTGAAACGAGACCTGGGTGTCCCTGTGCACCAGTCGCTGAAGGTAAGCATGCAGGTGCAGCATGCGGTTCAGAAGACAAATGGTATGTTGGCCTTCATAGCTAGAGGATTCGAGTACAGGAGCAAAAATGTCTTGCTGCAGTTGCACAGGGCCTTGGTGCGATCACACCTTCACTATTGTGTGCAGTTTTGGTCGCCTTATCTGAGGAAGGATGTTCTTACCATGGAGGGGGTGCAGCGAAGATTCATCAGATTGATACCTGCGATGGCAGGAATGACATATGAAGAGAGATTGGGTCGGTTGGACTTATATTCACTGGAGTTTGGAAGACTGAATAGGGATCTCATTGAAACTTATAAAATTCTAACAGGACAAGACAGACAATATGCAGAAAGGATGTTCTCGATGGCGGGGGAGTCCAGAACCAGGGGTCACTGTCTAAAGATAATGGGTACTCCATTTAGGACAGAGATGAGGAGGAATTTCCTCACCCAGAGAGTGATGAACCTGTGGAATTCTCTACCACACAAGGCAGTTGAGGCCAGCTCATTAAATATATTCAAGAAGAAGGAGTTAGATATGTTTCTTAAGGCTAAAGCGATCAAGTGATATGGGGAGAAAGCAGGGACAGGGTAATGAATTTGGATTAATTGCCATGATCTCATTAAATGGCGGAGCCAGCTCAAGGGCCCAATGTCCTACTCCTGCTCCTATCTTCTATGTTTCTATGTAATCGTGACTTTATTTTAGGTAAATGAACTATTTCCCCTTTCTGTGTTTACCTGTTCCATTTTCTCTGGATTCATTTTGAATTTGGGACTGCGCTGCTCACATATTTCTGGCTGACACAATCCATTCTGCCCAATTCAGGATATCAGGAGACTAGTGACTTATCTCAGAGCAAAATATACCAGCAACATTTCAGCCGCAACTGTTTTCTGTCATTGGGAAAGTGTGCACCACCACATGACTTGGACGGCCCAGGGGCAGTCTTGATTTGATCAAACAAAACTTGACACCTAGCCCCAGAAAGAGATATTAGGAAAGGTGACCAAGCGCGTGGTAAATGAGATCGGTTACACTCTGTGCTTACAAAGTGGTACGTTCAACTCGAAAGCTGCATGGGTGCAATTCCAGTGAAGAATGAATGGCAGAATTGCAGATGGTTCAATATCTGCCGATCACGAAGAGAGTGAGCTATTAAGATATTAATAGCATCGCTGTTTATCTTTGGATGGTAGGAAAATGAATTTGCAGGTTAACGTGCTAGGTTAAAGGATATTAATGAGCGGGTAGAGGACAATCTGCGAGGGGAAGGGGAGCAGCCAGAAGTCGTGATCCGTGTTCTACCAATGACATATGTAGGGAAAGGTTTGAGGTCCTAGTGGTGCAGTGTCAGGAGCTAAGAAAAATATTAAAGCACCGGACCTCAATGGTGTTTATCTGTGGGTTGATCCCAGTGCCACGTGCTAGTGAGTATAGAAAATAGTAAGATAGTGCAGGTGAATGTGTAGCTGGTGAGGTGGTGCAGGAGGGAAGAGGTTCAGATTCCTGGGCCATTGGGAACGGTTCTGGGGCAGGAGGGACATGGACAAGCTGGACGGGTTTTACCTAAACAGGGCTGCGACCACTGTCCTAACGGGGAGGTTAACTAATGCATTGAGTGAGCATTTAGTCTAATTTTGCAGAGGGAGGGGCACCAGGACGCGACAGCAGAGAGGGGAGACAAGGCACATGGAAAAGCAAGAGGGACAAACAGCAACAGAACAAAGTAAAATGTAGAAAGAGCACGAAATAGTTGCGGGGAGGAGAGCAAAGCAGACAAGCATTATGTTGGAACGCATGTGTGTTAATGCAAGGAGCTTTACAAATAAGGGTGAGGAGCGACAGTCGCAAGTTGTCACGCAGGGTTGTAATTTTGTGGCTTTAACAGCGAACTATCTTAAAAATGGGCTAGAATGCGAACTAAACATTCCTAGCTACAAATTATTCAGGAGGAATAGGGAGGAAGAAAAGAAGGAGGGGTGGCTGTCTTGATCAAGGGTAATATTAGACTAGAGCGGCACGATTTACTTGAGGGCTCGAAAACAGAATCTGTTTGTAGAATGAGATAAATACCATATATATTATAATAGAAAAATCTGACACGGAAGTTTGGCATACCTATGACACCAGGATATCAGATTTGTAGACAGACCGTGTACACAGGCATACTTATATTCTACCATGGTTTCCATGTATTGCTTCTGTATGAATCCAGAATCCCCATGTCCCCATAATGTTAATAACATCAGAACATAAGAAATATTGCAGGAGTAGGCCATGCGGCCCGCGAACCGGCTCCGCCATTCAATAATATCATGGCGGTTCTCATACCTCAACACCTACTCGCGCACTATTCCCATATCCAACGATTCCCTAAGTACCCAAAAATATATCGATCTCAGTCATCAATATAATCAATGACTGAGCATCCACAACCATCTGGGGTAGAGATTTCCAAAGATTCACAGCCTTTCAAGAGAAGACATTTCTCTTCACCTCAGTCCTAAATTACTGACCCCTTATTCTGAGACTGTGATCCCTATTTCTGGAATCCCCAGTATCTACCCTGCCAAGCCCTTTAAGAATTTTGTATGTTTCAATGAGATCTCCTCTCATTGTTCCAAAGACTAGGGAATATAGGCCTAAATCCTCTCAACCCAGGAAACAGCCTGGTGAACCTCCATTGAACTCTTCCCAAGGCATGTATATCCTGCCTCTGGTAAGGAGAAAAAACTGGACACAGTACACCAGGTGTGGTCTCACCATGACCCTATATAACAGCAGTAAGATTTATCTACTAAAATCCCTTTGTAATAAACACTAACATACAATTTGCTTTCTAATTGCCTGCTGTACCTACATGTTAGCTTTCAGTGATTTGTGTGCAAGGACACCCAGGTCCCTCTGAGTACCAACATTTCCCAATCTCTCACCTTTTCAAAAAACATTCTGCTTTTATATTTGTCGAATCAAAGTGGATAACTTCACATTTCTCCCCAACATGTTCCATCTGTCACCTTCTTGCCCACCCACTTAACTTGACTATATCCCTTTGCAGACTCCTGGGGGGCTCCAGCAAACGATGACAAACGCCCTGCAACGCTTCTGTTAGTTCATGCAGAGATTGGTGAATATCTGGGAAAAACTACCTAGAGAGGTGAAGATATCAATAATAACAGTCATTTTAAGAGGTGGGCGAGCACGTATTTAGTGAAAATAGAAAATAACTTGGGAAAGATAGTAAAGCAATGCTAGCTGTTCTTGAAATCTGGGGCTAGCAGGAAATAGATTGGGCCAACCAAATTAGTAACAATACTGTGGAGGAGGAATTCCTGGAGTGTTTACGGGATGGTTTCCTGGACCATTATGTCGAGGAACCAACCAGGGATCAGGCCATCTTAGACTGGGTATTATGTAACGAGAAAGGATTAATTAGCAATCTTGTTGTACAAGGCCCCTTGGGTCGTAGCGATCATAATATGATCGAATTCTTCATTAAGATGGAGAATGAAGTAGTTGACTCAGAGACTAGGATCTTCAATTTAAATAGAGGAAACTGCGATGGTCTGAGGAGCGAGTTGGCTTGGACTGATTGGGGAATGGCACTCAAAGGGTTGACGGTGGATAGGCAATGGCAAGCAGTCAAAGACCGAATGGATGAGCTACGGAATTTGTTCATCCCATTTTGGCATAAAAATAAAACAAAAAAGGTGACTCAACCGTGGCTAACAAGGGTAATTAGGGATAACATAAGATCCAAGGAGACGACATATAAATTGACCAGAAAAAACAATAATCCTGAGGATTGGGAGCAGTTTAGGATTGAACAAAGGAGGACAAAGGGATTAATTAAGAAAGGGAAAATAGAATATGAGAGTAAGCCTTCAGGGAACATAAAAATTGACTGTAAAAGCTTTTATAGATTTGTGAAGAGAAAAAGTTTGGTGAAGTCAAGCATAGGTCCCTTGCAGTCAGAACCAGGGGAATTTATAATGGGAAACAAAGAAATGGCAGACCAACTAAATTCATACTTTGGTTCTGTCTTCACAAAGGAGGACAGAAATAAACTCCCAGAGATGCCGGGGAACATAGGGTCTGATGAAAGGGTGGAACTGAAAGAAATCCGTATTTGTAGGAATATGTTGTTAGGAAAATTGATCGGACTGAAGGCCGATAAATCCCCAGGGCCTGATAATCTACATCCCAGGGTACTTAAGGAAGTGGCCCTAGAAATAGTAGATGCATTGCTGGTCATCTTCCAGAACTCGATAGACTCTGAAGAGTACCATGGATTGGAGGGTAGATAATGTTACCCCACTATTCAAAAAAGGTGGTAGAGAAAAAGCGGGGAATTATAGACCGGTAAGCCTGACATCGGTAGTGGGGAAAATGCAAGAGTCTATTATAAAAGATGTAATAGCAGAGCACTTGGAAAGCACTGACAGGATCGGACAAAGTCAACATGGATTTACAAAAGTTAAATCATGCTTGACTAATCCACTGGAATTTTTTGAGGATGTAACTGGTAAAATAGATAAGGGAGAACCAGTGGATGTGATGTATTTGGACTTTCAGAAGGCTTTCAATAAGGTCCCACATAAGAGATTAGCGTGCAAAATTAAGGCACATGGGATTGGGGGCAAGGTATTGATTGGATGGAGAACTGGTTGGCGGACAGAAAGCAAAGAGTTGGGATAAATGGGTCGTTTTCTGAGTGGCAGGCAGTGACTAGTGAGGTACCGCAAGGATCGGTCCTAGGACCCCAGCTGTTCACAATTTATA
Source organism: Somniosus microcephalus (assembly GCF_052327205.1). Taxonomy (NCBI): domain Eukaryota; kingdom Metazoa; phylum Chordata; class Chondrichthyes; order Squaliformes; family Somniosidae; genus Somniosus; species Somniosus microcephalus. Next base: position 25,256,819 of record NW_028225187.1, on the reverse strand, counting down.
TTAATGATCTGGACGAGGGAATTGGATGTAATATCTCCAAATTTACAGACGACACAAAGCTGGGTGGGAGGGTAAGCTGGTAGGAGGATGTCGTGAAACTCCATTACGATTTGGACAGGTTGGGTGATTGGGCAGAAACATGGCAAATGCACTATAATGTGGATAAATGTGAGGTTATCCACTTTGGTGGCAAAAACAGGAAGGCAGATTATTATTGGAATGGCAATAGATTGGGAGAGGGGGAAGTGCAAAGAGACCTGGGTGTTCTTGTGCACCAGTCGCTGAAGGTAAGCATGCAGGTGCAGCAGGCAGTTAAGAAGGCAAATGGTATGTTGGCCTTCGTAGCAAGATGGTTCGAGTACAGGAACAAGGATGTCTTGCTACAGCTGTACAGGGCCTTGGTGTGACCGCACCTTGAGTATTGTCTGCAGTTTTAGTCGCCTTACCTGAGGAAGGCCGTTCTTGCCATGGAAGGAGTGCAGCGAAGATTCACCAGGCTGATACTTGGGATGGCAGGAATGACTTTTGAGGAGAGATTGTGTCGACTGGGCTTATACTCACTGGAGTTTAGAAGATTGAGAGGGGATCTCATCGAAACCTATAAAATGCTGTCAGGCTTGGACAGACTAGATGCAGGAAGGATGATTCTGATGGCCAGGGAGTCCAGAACCAGGGCTCATAGTCTAAGGATAAGGGGGAAGCCAGTTAGGACTGAAATGAGGAGGAATTTCTTCACCCAGAGTGTGGTGAACCTGTGGAATTTCCTGCCACAGAGGGTGGTGGAGGCAAGTTCATTAAATATATTCAAGAAAGTGTTGGATATATTTCTTAAGGCTAAAGGGATCAAGGGATATGGGGAGAAGGCAGGGACAGGGTACTGAATTTGGATGATCAGCCATGATCTCATTGAATGGCAGAGCAGGCTCGAAGAGCCGAATGGCCTACTCCTGATCCTATCTTCTATGTTTCTATGATTGACCACATTGGAGATTTCTCTGCTTATCTGTCTGTGGTAAACCACTGTTTGTATTCCACTGTGTACATGTCTGTACATGCCTCGGCTGACTCCTCCCACGAGTCCAGGTATAAAGGTGACTGCTCCACAGTCCCTCTGTATTCTGGACTGGTCGACCACTCGAGGCACACCTTCATTCTCTTGTTAATAAAAGCCTGTTAGTTACTCGCTTAACCTCAGTCTTTGAGTAATTGATAGCGCATCAATTTTATTAACAAGATTTTTTATAATGGAGAAGATCCTCACACCAGCATGCCTGGACTTAGACTATTGGGAGGCGGACGCATCCACCAAGTTTGCTCACTGGCTTAAGTGCTTTGAAAAATTCCTGATCGCCTCTGCTGCAATGGTCAAATCGGATGAGGACAAACTGGATGTCCTGATCCCCAAAGTGAACCACCGAGCGTACTCGGTCATCCAGGACGCGACCTCGTAGACGGCTGCTCTCAAGCTCCTCAAGGACCAGTACACGCGCCCCGTGAACGAGGTGTACGCCAGGCACCTCCTGGGGAGTCGTAAACAACAACCTGGGGAATCGACCGAGGAATACCTTCAGGCACTGTCTGTGCTTGGCCGGGCCTGTGGTTGTAAGGATGTAAAGGCTGTCGTGTACACAGAGGAACTTATCCGGGATGCTTTTGTGGCGGGCCACAGGTCCAATTACACCCGACAGCGACTGTTGGAGCAGAGTGACCTCGACCTCAACAAGGCCTCTGAACTTGCACTATCATTGGCCGCAGCCTACCGGGGCATGGACGCCTACTCCTCTGCACCATGGACGCCGCGGGGAACGACAGCCTGGGACACGGTAGGACCATCTCATTGCACCGTGCCACCCCAGCCACATCCCAGCAACGGCCCAACTACCACAGCAGCGGCCCAAGGCCAGAAATGTTACTTCTGTGGCCAGGCCAAACACCCCAGAGCGCGCTGCCCGGCGAAAAATGCGATCTGCTCAGGCTGCGGAAAGAAGGGACACTACGCCAGCATCTGCAGGGCCAAAGCCACCCCGAACCCCAGCAGCGCCATGTGTGGGCTGTGCGGGCCACCATCTTGGGCCTCCCCAGCCATGTGCGAACCACCGGAACAGCAGCCATTTTGGACGCCTCCAGCCACATGGGGATCATGGACGCTGCCATCTTGGACGCCAGCCGCCATCTTGGCCCCCAACACCGCCTCATCTGATACCCACAACGACACACCGGCCCCTACGCTGGCCTCCGTTATGCTGGACCAAGCGAGACCGCACCAACTGGCCCGGTCCACAATGAACATTAAGGTAAATGGTCACGAAACAATCTGCCTTTTTGACTCTGGGAGCACGGAGAGCTTCATGCACCCCGACACGGTGCGGCGTTGCTCTCTCCCAGTCCTGCCTGCGCACCAGCGGATTTCTATGGCCTCCGAGTCCCAGTCGGCAGACATTGGCGGCTATTGCATGGTGACACTCTTAGTAGACGGAACTGTGTACAATAATTTTAAACTTCTGGTCCTGCCCCACCTCTGCGCTGCCGTTCTACTGGGGTTGGATTTTCAGTGCCACCTTAAAAGTGTTACGATGGCGTACGGTGTACCCCTCTCCCCAATCACAGTCCACAGCCAGCAGCTTCCAAATTGCCTGCCGCGCACCAGGTTCAACCACTCCACACTCAGTCACCCCCCCCCCACTGTTTGCTAACATCACCCCCGGCTGTAAGCCCATCGCCACAAAGAGCAGGCGATACAGTGCCGGGGACAGGGTTTTCATTAAAACCGAAGTGGAGCTGCTCCTGAAGGAGGGGATTATTGAGGGCAGCACCAGCCCCTGGCGAGCCCAGGTTGTGGTCGTTAAGACTGGCGAGAAGCAGCACCTGGTCATCGACTATAGCCAGACAATAAATCGCCACACCCTGCTGGGCGCTTACCCACTCCCCCGCATAGCTGATATGGTCAACCAGATCACGCAGTACCGCGTCTTCTCGACCATTGACCTGAAATCAGCGTACCACCAGCTCCCTAGCCGCCCTGAGGAACGCCAGTATATTGCCTTTGAGGCAAACGGCCACCTCTATCACTTCATTAGGGTTCCCTTTAGCATCACCAACGGGGTCTCCGTCTTCCAAAGGGAGATGGACCGGTTGGTCGATCAAAATGCGTTGCAGGCCACTTTCCCATATCTGGACAATGTGACCATCTGCGGCCATGACTTGCAGGACCATGACTCGAACCTCGAAAAATTCCTCTGCACAGCCCAGCTCCTGAACCTGACGTATAACAAGGAGAAGTGCATATTCTGCACAACCCGCCTTGCCATGCTTGGCTGTGTTGTGGAACATGGAGTCATCGGTCCCGACCCCGACCGGATGCGTCCCCTTATGGAACTCCCACTGCCCCAAGGCACTGAAGAGGTGCCTAGGGTTTTTCTCCTATTACGCCCAGTGGGTCCCCTACTATGCGGGCAAGACCCGTCCGCTGATCAAGTCCACCTCTTTTCCCTTGATGGCAGAGGCCAGCTTAGCCTTCCACTGTATCAAGGAAGACATTGCCAAAGCCACCATGCACGCAGTGGACGAATCCATCCCCTTCCAGGTGGAAAGCGACGCGTCCGATTTTGCCCTGGCCGCTACCCTTAATCAGGCGGGGAGACCCGTGGCCTTCTTTTCACAAACCCACCAGTGCCTGGAGACCAGACACTCCGCTGTCGAGAAGGAGGCCCAGGCTATTGTGGAGGCTGTGCGTCATTGGAGGCACTACCTGGCCGGAAAATGATTTACCCTGCTCACTGACCAGCGTTCAGTTGCTTTTATGTTTAACAACAAGCAGAGGCGCAAAATCAAAAATGACAAGATCTTGAGGTGGAGAATCGAACTTTCCACCTACAATTATGAGATCTTGTACCGGCCTGGGAAGCTCAATGAACCCCCGGATGCTCTATTGCGTGGCACCTGCGCCAGCGCACAGATCGATAGACTGCGGGCCCTCCACAATAACCTCTGCCACCCGGGGGTCACCAGGTTCTTCCACTTCATCAAGGCCCGCAACCTGCCTTACTCCATTGAGGAGGTCAGGACCATGACCAGGAACTGCCAAGTCTGCGCTGAGTGCAAACCGTACTTTTATAGACCAGACAGGGCTCAGCTGATAAAAGACACTCGCCCCTTCGAGCGCCTGAGCATTGATTTTAAAGGGCCTCTCCCCTCCTCCGACCGTAATGTGTACTTCCTCAACATTATTGATGAGTACTCCCATTTCCCGTTCGCCATCCCCTGCCCGGACATGACCAGTGCCACGGTCATTAAATGTCTGAACGACCTCTTCACCCTGTTCGGTTTCCCCAGCTATATCCATAGCGACCGGGGCTCATCGTTTATGAGCGACGAACTCCGCCAATACCTGCTCGCTAGGGGTATTGCCACAAGCAGGACCACCAGTTACAACCCCCGGGGGAACGGACAGGTGGAAAGAGAGAATGCGACAGTTTGGAAGGCCGCCCTGCTAACCTTAAAGTCTAGGGGCCTTCCGACCTCCCGCTGGCAGGATGTGCTCCCCGAAGTGCTCCACTCTATTCGGTTACTGCTCTGCACTGCCACTAACGCCACCCCTCATGAGAAAATGTTTGTCTTCCCAAGGAAGTCCAGATCGGGGACATCGCTACCGCCTTGGCTGACGTCCCCAGGGCCGGTCCTACTGAAGACGCGTGAGGACCCATAAAACGGACCCCCTGGGCGAGAGGGTCGACCTCCTCCATGCCAACCCCCAGTACGCTTACATTGCGTACCCGGACGGGCGGGAGGACACAGTCTCCATACGAGACCTCGCACCCTCGGGGGCCCCAGTAACCCACTACCCACTATCACCCGCCCCCCACGATCCAATATCCAACCCCAGCAGATGGCACGCCTGGGCCCCGCGACCCGCTCGACACCCACGAGGACTACACACCAGTGCCCCAGCCTACGTGGGACTCGATGCCGGAAGCTTCACTACCCCTGCCATCGCCACGCCAATCACAGCAGCAGACAAGACCTCCGGAGAGACTCCAATACACAAACTTTTAATAAACTTCACCCCGCCGGACTCATTTTTAAACAAGGGGTGAATGTGGTAAACCACTGTTTGTATTCCACTGTGTACATGTCTGTACATGCCTCGGCTGACTCCACCCACGAGTCCAGGTATAAAGGTGACTGCTCCACAGTCCCTCTGTATTCTGGACTGGTCAACCACTTGAGGCACACCTTCATTCTCTTGTTAATAAAAGCCTGTTAGTTACTCGCTTAACCTCAGTCTTTGAGTAATTGATAGCGCATCACTGTATGCCTGAGTTCTTTAAAAAAACATTTGTGTGCTACATGGCTGTCTTTACTTCTAAAAGCGAGTGTCAGTGTCGAAATGGAAACAATATTTTCATTGCTAGAAGCTTTTATATCCTTATCAACAGCATCAATAGCTTATTAATCAAATTATACAGAAATAAGAAACAGTCACTCTCTCCACCACAGGCTCACCATGGCTGCAGTTTGTATTATGAACAAGATTCTCTGCAATGCTTCTTCGCCAGCTCCTCCCAAACCCTGCGACCTCTACCAACTAGAAGGACAAGGACAGCAGGTGCGTGGGAACACCTCCGCCTCCACGTTCCCCTCCAACTCACACGCCATCCTGACTTGGAAGTATATCGCCAATCTTTCATCGTTGCTGGGTCAAAATCCTGCAACTCCCTCCCAAACAGCACTGTGGGAGTACCTTCACTACACGGACTGCAGTGGTTCAAGAAGGCAGCAGACCACCACCTTGTCAAGGTCGACTGTACAGGGTATTGGTGAGACCACACATTGAGTACAGCGTACAATTTTTGTCTCCTTATTTATTGAAAGATATATTTGCATTGGAGGCAGTTCAGAGACGATTCACTAGGCTAATTCCAGAGATGCAGTGTTGACTGTTGAAGAAATGTTGAGCAGGTTGGCCGTATACTCATTGGAATTGAGAAGAATGAGAAGTGATCTTATTGAAATTTATAAGATACTGAGGGGGCTCGAAAATTTCGATAGAGAGAGGATGTTTCCCCTCGTGGGGAAAGCTAGATCTCATAGTTTCAGAATAAAGGTTCGCCATTTTAGAACAGAGATGAGGACTTTCTTCTCTCAGGTTCATAAATCTGTGGAATTCTCTGCCCCAGGGAGCTGTGGAGACTGGTTCATTAAATACATTTAAGGTGGAAATAGACAGATTTTTGCAAAATAAGGGAGTGCAGGGTTATGGGGAGCGGAAAGGGAAGTGGCTTTGAGCCCAAGAACAGCCAAGATCTTATTGAAAGCGGAGCAGGCACAAGGGGCAAAGTGGCCTATTCCATCTCCTATTTCTTACTTTATTAGGATTTTAACTAGGGATGGACAAAAAATGCTGGCCTTTGCCAGCAACGCCCACATGAAGGAATCTAACAAAAATGCACCTTAATTGTGGCTACGCCTATTCCTTATTTTAGGGTAGAGCGCATTTACTGGCAGATGTCTTGCCACTTTCACACATGCTATTGGGGGTATTGTTTAGGCCTCCTAATAGTGAGAGGGAACTACAGGAGCAAAATTGCAGAAAACCTGCAGAGATATGCAAGAGCTATAAATTGGTGAATTTGGGGTCATTAATTACCCAAATATAGATTGGGATATTTCTCAGCTCAAGGGAAAGGAGGGAGAAGAATTTCGGAAATATATTCAGGAGAATTTCCTTCCACAATATGTTCTTGGCCTAACTGGAAAGGAGACATTTCTGGATCTGTGCTGGGACATGAGGTGGGCCAGATCGACGAAGTGTCTGTGGGAGAACACTATTGTATGAGTGGTCATCGGATCTTAAGATTTAGATCAGCAATTTAGAGGAAAAAAGGAACAATCTCAAGTGGAACTTCTAAACTGGAATAGGGCTAACTTCAATGGGATGTGAAAGGATCTAGCCAGGGTAAAATTAAACCAAAGACGGACAAGTAAAACTGTAACAGAACAATGGGTGATCTTTAAGTAGGAGATGTTCCAAGTACAGGCTAGGTACATTCCAACAAGAAGGAAATGTAAGCGAACCAAAGCAAGGGCTCCTTGATGACGAGGGAGATAGAGAAGATGATGAAGCAAAAAAGTGGGTGTATGATACATGTCAGGTGAATTCATCAAGGGAGTGCCAGACCAAATACAATAGTTGAGAGGGGATGTGAAGATGAAAATCAGATTGGCAAAGAGAGAATATGAGAGTAGAATGGCGGTTAACATAAAAGGGAACCCAAAAACCTTTTATTGGCATGTAAAAACTAAATGGGTAATAAGAGGCAGGGTGGGGGCTATTAGAGACAAAAAAGGTGATATTTGCTTAGATGCGCAGGGCAAGGCAAGAATACTCAATGAGTACTTTGTGTCAATATTTACTAAGGAGGTGGATGCTGACAAAATATCGGTAGAAGTGGAAAAGTTAGAAGGAATGGAAGGGGTGAAAATTGATAGATAGGATGTACTAGAAAGGCTGGGTATTCTTAAAGTGGGCAAGTCGCCTGGTCCAGGTGGATTGCATCCCAGGTTGCTAAGGGAATTGGGGGAGGAGTTAGCGGAAATGCTTGCCATAATTTTCCAATCTTCCCTAGATGTGGAGGAAGTGCCTGAGGATTGGAAAGTGGCAAATGTGACACCATTGTGCAAGAAAGGGTGTAAGGACAATCCTAGTAACTATAGGCTGGGCACTTTTACATCAGTGGTAGTTAACATTTTAGAAACAATAAACAAGGAAAAATTAATGGGCATTTGGAGAGGTTTAAGCTAATAAAGGAAAGCCAACACGGGATTGTAAAAGGAAGATCACTAATCTAAGTGAGTTTTTGATGAAGTAGCAGAGAGGATTGATGAAGAGAATGCAATGGATGTTGTCTACATGGATATTCGGCAGGTGTTTGACAAATTACCACGTTGAATGTTGGTTAACAAAATTTAGGCTCATGCAATAGGTGGGTCAGTGACAGCTTGGATAAGGAATTGGTTTAAGGATAGAAAACAGCGAGATGTGGTAAATTGCTTTTTTACAGAATGGAGAATGGTAGACAGTGGTGTTCCTCAAGCGTCAGTGCTGGGGCCACCGCTTTTTTTGATATATATATATAAATGGCCCGGATATTGGAATACAGAGTAGAATTTCTAAATTTGCCGATGACACCAAACTTGGGGGTGTGGCAAACAGTGTCAATCGACTGCAACAGGACATAGAAAGGCTAGCAGAATGGGCAGACAAGTGGCAGATAGAATTTAATACAGAGAACTGTGAGGTGATGCATTTTCGTAGAAGGAACAGCGAGCGGCAATATAAACTTCATGCCACAATTTTAAACATTGTGCAGGGACTGAGAGAACTGGGAATTAATGTGCATAGATCCCTGAAGGTGGCGAGACATATTGAGAAAGGGCTTAACAAATCATATTTGATCTTGAGCTCCATATATAAGGGTATTGCGTACAAAGGAAATGAAGTTATGCTGAATCTTTATAAAGCGTTGGTTAAACCACAACATGAGTATTGCGTCCAGTTCTGGTCAGCGCACATTAGGAAGGATGGGAAGGCCCTTGAGAGTGTGCAGAGGAGATTTACCAGATTGGTTCTGGGGATGGGGGATCTTAGCTACAAGGACAGGTTGGAGAAGCTGTATTTTTTTTCGTTAGAGCAACGGAATTTGACGGGCGATTTGATAGAGATGTACAAGATTAAGACGGGTTTGGATAGGCTAAACGGGGAAAGGCTGTCCACACTAATTGATGATACAAGGACTAGGCGACATAGATTTAAGGTTCTGGGCAAGAAATACGGGGAGATGTGAGGAAAAACTTATTTACACAGCGAGTGGTGATGACCTGGAATTCGCTGCCGATGGGCATGGTGGAAGCAGAGACACTCATGTTCTCAAGGGGAGACTGGATAAGCGATTGAGGGAAATAAACTTGCAGGACTATGGGGACAAAGCGGGGTAATGGGACTGACAGTGTTGATCTGCAGAGAGCCAGCACGGACTTGGTGGGCGGAATGGCCTCCTTCTGTGCCGTTATGACTCTGACTATGAGTTCAATAACAGATTGTTAAAGGACTCACAACATGCTTATTTCAGGAAGTTTTCAAATCAACCTACCTGGTGCTGTCTCCGGGGGCATCATTCCCACTAGAGGGAGAAACAGAAATATAATGTATAAGTTTCTTGCGATTTATAGTAATCTTAGTCTGACAAAGGAGAGTAAGCGATGAGCTCATTCATAGTGGTTAATTGACCTTCTTTGAATCCACGCACTTAGAAGTGAGCCTTTGACCAAAAGCTCTGTTTAAATTATCACTGATCCCGAATGGTAATTATTACAATTAAGGCTGTCTTCCATTACATCGGCACAGATCTTGGTGAGAGCTGGGTGCATCTGATAAACGGAGTCCATTAAAAGCAAAAAATAAAACGGGAATTTGGTGAAAGGGAGCTTTATGATAAGTAGTTGGTGAGTAGTATAGTAATGGTGTGTTTATTAAATTGACATTTAAATTCGTTTTCTAACTTTAGAAACTCCAAGTCTGCAGCTGATAACAGTCAATCAGCTGTAAGTGGGTCCATGACTAGGTGTTAGTTTTCATGGCTGAAAGCTGACTGCTCAGTTGTCAGTGACTGTTGCTGAAATGTATATATTAGAGAGAAGTCTGCAAAAGCATAGAGCTTGAGCACAGAGCTTGATGTGTATGCCAAACGGAGTGATCTGCAAACAGAGCGAAAACATTAAAGTGGGAATTTGGTGAGAATGGGAATTCGGTACAGAGGGGCAACCAAAGGGCAACACTAAATAATTAAATACAAAAACAAATAATAGGATCAAAATTGCAGAGGCTCTTGCCATATTCTTCCAATCCTCCTTCCATATGGTAATGATTTCTGAGGACTGGAAGATTACAAATGTAACACCCCTGTTCAAAGGGGAGAGGGATGACCCCGGCAATTACAGGCCAGTCAGTCTAACATGGGCAGGGAAACTCCAAATGACAATAAACTGGGACACAGCAAATTGCCACTTGAATAAATGTGGGTTCAAATATCCAATAAAGCACGGAATTTTTAACGTCAATTCGTGTTTGATTAATTTGATGGAGTTCTTCGGTGGCCTAACGGGCAGTGTTGATGAGGGTAGTGAAGTGGATGCAGCATATATGAACTTTCAGAAGGAATGTGATAACTTTGAGAGGAGGATGTGAAGAGAATGCAAACGTATATAGACAGTTTAATCTGTGGGAAAGAACATGGCAGATGGAGTATAATGGGGAGAAATGTGAAATTATCAACTTTGGTAGGAAATATAGAAAAGTAAAATATTTTAAAAAACAACAACAACTTGTTTTTATGTAGCGCCTTTATCGTAGTAAAATGTCCCAAAGCGCGGCACAGGAGTATTTTAAGACAACAAATTTGACACCGATCCACATAAGGATAAATTAGGGCAGGCGAGCAACAGCTTGGTAAAGAGATAGGTTATAAGGAGTATCTTAAAGCAGGAAAGAGAGATAGAGAGGCGGAAAGGTTTTGGAAGGGAATTCCACGGATTAGGGCCTAGGCAACAGACGGCACGACCACCAAAATTTGAGTGATTATAATCAGGGTTGCTCAAGAGGGCAGAATGATAGGATCGCAGATGCCTTGGGGCATTGTGGGGCTGAAGGAGATTACAGAGATAGGAAGGGGCGAGACCTTGGAGGGATTTGAAAACAAGGATTTTGCGAGTTTGGGAAATGTTGGTATTCAGAGGTACATGGGTGCCCTTATACATGAATCAATAAAAGTTAACCTGTATGTGCAGCAAGCAGTTAGGAAAGCAAATGCGATGTGAGATTTGATGGAAAAAGTGTGGAGTATTAGAGTAAAGAAGTGTTTATGCAATTACATTGGGCTTTGGTTTGATCACACCTGGAGTGATTTCATTGAAACATATACAATTCTTACAAGGCTTGACAGAGTAGACTCTGGGAGGAGGTTTCCCCCGGCTGGGTAGTATAGGACTGTGGGTAACAGTCACAGAATAAGGGGTCGGCCATTTAGGAATGCAATGAGGAGTAATTTCTTTAATCAATTGATTGCAAATCTTTGGAATTATCTACCCCAGCGGGCTGTGGATGCTCAGTCGTTGAGTATATTCAAGACTGTGATCGATAGGTTTTTGGACTCGAGAGGAATCAAGGGTTATGTTGACTATGCGGGAAAGTGGAGTTGAGGTAAAAGATCAGCCATGATTTTATTGACTGGCGGAGCAGGCTCGTAGACCTGAATGGTATATTCATGCTCCTATTTCTTATGTTCTTACTTTCTTAGAGAGGAGGATAGCAATAGAATTCAGGAGTACACAGGCAGACATTTGTCATGGATAGACAAGAGAATCATAGAATAGTGTGACACAGTAGAAGGCTGATCGAGTCTGTGCTGACTGTTCTGAAGAGTAATCTAGTTAGTCCGAATTCCCCCCTCCCGCTCTTTTCCCATAGCCCTGCAATATTTTCTCCTTAAAGTATCTATCCAATTTCCCTTTGAGGCTACTATTGAAATTGTATCCAAATCACGATCAGGCAGTGCATTCCAAATCCTAATGACTCATTGCACGCAAGATTTGTTCTTCAAGTCGCCTCTGCTTCTCTTGCTCATCATCCTAAACCTGTGCCCTCTGGTTGTCGACACTTTAGTAATTGAAAATATAGCAGATCAAATTTAACCTAAAGTAGTGGGAAATGGGAAGACTCGGGAGAGGCATTATTAACTAAATGGTACAATTTTTAAGGTGGCGCAGGAACAGCGAGACCCGGGGGCGTATGTGCACAAGTCTTTTAAGATGGCAGGACTGGTTTGGAATGTTATTAAAAAGGCGAGCAGAATCTTTGGCTTTATAAATAGTGGCATAGTGTGCAAAAGCAAGGAGGTTCTGCTAAAAATTGTTGAGCCAATGGTTATGCTGCAATTTCAATTCTAGGAACCACACGTTAGGAAGGATGTCAAGGCCTTGGACAGGGTGCAGGGGACCTTTACAAGAATGGTAAAAGGGCTGAAAGACTTCAACTACGTGGAGAAACTGGGATTGTTCTTCTTAGAGCCGAGAAGGCCAAGGCGATATTTGATAGAGTTGTTCAAAATCATGACACGTTTTGATAGAGTAAATAAGGAAAAGTTGTTGCCAGTGGCAGAAGGGTTGTTAAAAATAGAATACAGATTTAAGGTAATTGGCGTGAGAGCCAGAGACGACATGAGGGAAAAATATAAACATTAATTTGTTATGAACTGCAATGCCTTGCTTTGAAATTGCGGAGGCAACAGTTTCAAAAAATAAAATTTTAAAAGGGAATTGGATAAGTACTTATAGTGTAAAAATCTGGAGGCCCATATTGAACAAACAGGAGCGTGGGAATTAATGGATAGCTTTTTCAAAAGCACAGGCAAGTGGGGCCGAATGGACTCCTTCTATGCTGTATAATTCTACAATTCAATGATACCAAATCTCAGCACTGACCACACCACCTCTTGGCCCCTCATTATCCATGTCCTCTACCAGACATTCCTCCCTTCTTCCAAAATTACTATACTCCATCACTGATCACCATATCAGCCAGAGGCCTACTCATGCGTCTAAAATCCCGAATTCCCTTGGCAGACTTCCTCCCACTCCCGCTATACATGTATCCACCGTCTCAGAACAGACGCACCTCTGATCACGTGGGCCGGCCCAAGGAATGAATGAAGGGGAATCCCCATTTAGGATTATGGGGATTCCGTATGGATAGAAACCCTTAAGCATGAATGGGAATACCCCAATAATACATCTACACGTTAAATCAATTAAAAAATAACACAGTTAAAATGTAGTAAAATTCATTTAATTAAATATTTAAAACAAAAAAATAATTTTTTGAAAAACAAAATTATATGTTTTAGAGGGGATAAAATAACGTTACAGGTTTTTTAATGTTTAAATGATGGAATAGAAATATATTTGTTATATTTATTTTTAACTCTTACGCTGGCGTAAGAATTTCACGGGCATTCAGTGGACAGAAGTTGAGCAAATAGTCCAACCCTCCGCCCGCGTAGGCCCTTTTCCCGGGGATGCGGGTCATCTGTCAAGAGAATTGAAATTGACAATTCGAATGCGCATGCGCGAAAACCCGGAACATGCGTGGCCCTTTCTGCTCCCGACCGTCCTGTTCGGTCCCTTCTCCCCGCTAAACAAATACACGCTCTCTCTCACACACATTTTCACAGATCCGCGCAGACACAACACACAAATTCCATTTCCCTCGTTGTGCAAGTGGAGCTCAGTCACGCCAGCTTTGCTTTCAAATCTCACCGATTGAAACAACGGTAAATTAAGGCGTTTCCCCAAATCATTATAGTTTCTGTCCGCTCTTTCCGCCCACATAACTAGCTCACGGCGCCCTGGGCTCATTATCGGGGCATTGATTTAACCATTTGCACTTTCCTGTCTCGCTTATTTGTAAACGATTACGATCCGCTGAGCACTTTCGTAAGGAAACCAGGCTGTTCCTTCGAAAACTAAATATTTTATTTTAAGATTCTACGCTTGATGTGAGGTGAAGTAAGCTTCAAGAGACACAATTTTGACTTCTAGAGTGTTAGTAAACGTCACAATAAATCGCGATACTTACAGAGTAGCACAAAAGCACACGGAAGATACATTTGGCTCCCTCTCTGTAACATAAACTGCTTCACCAACTCAGAGCCGAGGTAGCACTGCCGAAAGCTGCGTGACTTCTTCTGCTCGGTTTCGTTTCAGTTCTGAGGCACGGAAGGGCAGCGAGTCTGAAAGAGATTTTAAAATGTTCAAAAGCATCTTATGCCCTCGAGGAACACGCTCGCCTAGCAACACACACACACAAACAGAGACCGACACCAAATCAACCAAAAACAAGGAAGCCAGAACTATTGGGCAAACAGAAGATGGCACGGGCACAATAGCACGGCACGGAGCTTATAATCTCGGAGGCAAGTGGCAATCCCCAGGGACAGACGACGGCACAGCACTCGTGGGCTTTGCAAGTCAGTTTCGCAGCCGTCCCAGTAAAGACGGGACAGGACACTTTCACCGTCTCTTTAAAACCAGCACAGCGGCCACCACATTCCCGCTACCTACTGTTACACAACTCGCTGCTGGAACTCCGAAGCACGACTGGTCTCTGAACAGGTGGACTGTGACCGTTAGCTGACAGGCTGAGAGGAGGCTGTCCTCAGTTAGTATCTGGGTTTAGCAGGTTTTGACCGCAAAGAAAGAGAGTTTCCGTTCCCTGACACCAGTCAGAAAACAGACTAGTATAGTGTTAACACAAAACCTGTAAGGAAGTGGTTTGATAAATGGACAGTTAGTTGAGAAATTATAGGCCGAGAGTATTTTAAGTTGCAATTTCCAGTTGGAAAAAAGTGTGAATGAAACTGAATTGGTCGGCGAAACAAGAAAAGTTCCTGAAATTGTGTCTGCAAGTGTTCAACTCCGAGGTGAAAAATCTACCTTGAAAAACTTCAACGGTCGAGCGGAGATCTTGGAGCCTCAGGAAATCTCAAACCCTGGGCGGAAACCGTGTTCCATTCTGATAAGAACTGGCTCCAAACCACACGTTTTTCAAAAAAGAGCATTTATTTTCTCTCATTTCCAAAAACAATTCGCACGTTCTCCTCTCCCTGGAGAGATTGATGCTTTTGCTGAGGGTCGGCTAGTGCCTCAATCAGCTGATGCCTCTCCACCCGTCAGCCCAATCAGAAATTACATAGAAATTACAGTGCATTAACAGGCCATTCGGTTCAACTGGTCTATGCTGGTGTATTTTCCTCCTCACGAGCCTCCTCCCACCCCTCTTCACCTCACCCTGTTAGCACATCCTTCTTTTCCTTCCCCTCTTATGAGTTTATCTAAACTCCCCTTAAATTTATCTACGCTATTCACCTCTAATAACCCGTATTGTAACAAGTTTCACATGCTAACCATTGCCTGAGTAAATAAGTTCCCCCTGAATTCCTTATTTGATTTATTACTGACTATCTTATATTTATGGCCCCCAGTGCTAAACTCCCCACAAGGGGAAACATTTTCACTACGTCTGCCCTGTCAATTCCCTTCAACGATTTGAAGACCGCTGTCAGGCCACCTCTCAGCCTGCTCTTTGCCCTTGCCTGTTCAGCCTTTCGGTCTCAGTTTTGGTATCACCTTTGTAAATATTTTTGCACCTTCTGCAGTGCATCTTTATCCTTTCTGTATTCTGGAGACCACAACTGTGTACAATGCTCTAAGAGTGGTCTAACCAAGTTTCTGCGTAAGTTTAACATAACTTCTCTACTTTCAAATTCTATAAAACCCCAGTGCTTTATTTGCATTGTTATGGTTAGGCGGACAATTTAACTGTGTGGGGCATCACCGGGACATCTTGACAGAATGCTTGTTGCCGTGCTGATATCAGCCAGATTCAAAATAACCCCCGGGGCTTTCCTGGGCTGCATGACATAGATGGCTGACCAGGTAAACGAGTATAAGTGTGTTGTCTACCGTTCAGCCAGGTATCGGGGCCGTCTTTTGTACCCCCCAAAACCTCTCTGGGAGTGGATACTTGCCTAGAATATACTTTTCGAAGTCTTCGTGAAGCTTCGCTAATGCAATTGCATTTTCGACTTCAGGCCCCGGGCATTCTGCAACACCTTTGAGGAACGGAAAGTGGAAAATCTGGCGGGATGGATCGCCAGGTGAAGCGTCTGAAAGTGTCAATTACAGTGGACAGAGAAACCGAGGGCTCTGTTGCATCCGTGCGATCTTACCCCATCTCCCCAGAACTACCTACTGCTCACAACAACAACAACATGCATTTAGATAGCGCCTTTAACGTCGTATAACGTCCCCAAGGCGTGCACAAGAACGTAAATGGGACAAAAACTGATATCGAGCACTAGAAGCAGATATTAAGTTCAGGTGAACAAAAGTTTCCTGAAAAAGGGAGGTTTTAAGGCGCATCTTAAAGGAGGAAAGTGAGGTAGAGAGGCGAAGAGGTATAGGGAGGGAATTCCAGAGGTTTGGGCCTGGGCAGCTGAAGGCAGGGCCACCAATTGTGCACAACAGGCCAGATTTGGAGGAGCGCAGAGATCGCAGAGGTTGGTTGGGCTGAAGGATGTTACAGAGCTAGTGGGGGGGGGGGGCGGAATGGCAGGCCACGGAGGGATTTCAAAACAAGGACGAACATGTTTAAATCGAGTTCATCGAGCACAGGAGAGATGAGTGAACTGGACTTGGTGCGAGTTAGGAAACGATATTTTCCTTACTGCGCTCGGCCCAAGTGAAAACCATTAAATCTCTGCAAAATGTCGTTGGCACCACCTACCTGATTTTTGATTGTTGCAATATTTACCGAATTCTGGTTGATTTTATTAGAACATTTGCCTTCCTCTTTATTAACAGTGAAATTGACTAATTTTTTTTATCTGCGTTAATAACATAAGAGCCTGTATTTTCCGATCGGATGCTTCCTGCGCGCGCGCAGAGCCACAGGTATCCCAGCGGCGCACGCAGTTCGCAAGTGTCCCTGGGATCACGTGGGCCATGGGAACCAATGGAAGAAGGGAATCCCCGTGCCCACTTTGACAGCTCTCTCCGGATAGACCTACAAAAGTATGAATGGGGATCACTCAAAAACACACTAAATTATATAAAATACATTTAAAAAATCAATTATTTAATACTATTTAAAATTATATTGAACATAATTCTTTTTTTTAATTAATTTTTGAAAGGTTTTTTTTTACAGGGCTAAAAATAAGCTTACCATTTTAAAAAGTATTTTACAATTCTAAATGAGTGAAAACAAAATATTTGTTCACTTTTTTGAACACATATGCTGGTTAAAGCAGGCCTTACACCAAATCGGCCATTTAGGACTGAGATGAAGAGAATTTCTTCACTCAGAGGGTGGTGAATCTTTGGATTTCTGTACCCCAGAGAGCTGTGGAGGCTCAGTCGTTGAGTATATTCAAGGCAGAGATCCATAGATTTTGAATATTAAGGAAATCAAGGGATATGGGGATAGTGCAGGAAAATGGAAAAGAGGTAGATGATCAGCCATGATCTCATTGAAAGGCGGAGCCAAATGGGCCTATTCCTGCTCCTATTAATTATTATGTTCTTATAACCTTACGTTCTTACTTTATGCCTTCTTCACAAAATATTAAAAATACAGACTCCAACAAGCCTTGCTAGCAAACCGACAGTCAGTCTGTGCGAACAGTTGAGAGAATTACTGGAATTCCAGAGACTGAGATATCAGGCAGGGACCGTGAGATTATTAAGAATTTCATGCTCGTTTTCTTTTTGAATATTTGTTTAGATATCTTATAACCATTAATATCTTATAATCATCAGTCATATATCTATAATCGTGTGTAAGAGTTAACTGTTTCTAATCATCAACTGCATGCAAGTATAACCTGAATTATTTAAAATATGTAACTCTTTTTCTAATGGTTAAAAGTCTATAAGAAAGATGTAATCAGACAAAGTGGGGTGAGAATGAGATTGCCATGGTCGAATAGCCTGCAGTGAGACTGGGCAGCACGGTGGCATAGTGGTTAGCACTGTTGCTTTACAGCGCCAGAGACCCGGGTTCAAATCCGGCCTCGGGTGACTGTCTGTGTGGAGTTTGCACATTCTCCGTGTGTTTGTGTGGGTTTTCTCCGGGTTCTCCGGTTTCCTCCCACAGTCCAAACCATGGATTAGGTTGATTGGCCATGATAAATAAAATTGGCTCTTAGGGTTAGGGGGGATTAAACATGTGGGGTTACAGGGATAGGGCTTGGGTGGGATGGCTGTCAGTGCAGGGACCGGGTGCTAG